>NC_087580.1:66129266-66133916 GCF_036250125.1 Pseudopipra pipra | reverse complement strand
CTTTAACTTTAACGTTAACGTTAACTTTAACTTTAACTTTAACTTTAACTTTAACTTGAACTTTGAACTGTAACTTTAACTTTAACTTTAACTTTAACTTTAACTGTTACTTAACTTTGAACTTTAACTTTAACTTTAACTTTAACTTTAACTTTAACTTTAACTTTAACGTTAACTTTAACTTTAACTTTAACTTGAACTTTAACTTTAACTTTAACTTTACTTGTAACTTTAACTTTAACTTTAACTTTAACTTTAACTTTAACTTAACTTTAACTTTAACTTTAACTGTTAATTTAACTTGTAACTTTAACTTTAACTTTAACGTTAACTTTAACTTTAACTTTAACTTTAACTTTAACTTTAACTTTAACTTTAACTTTAACTTGTTTAACTTTAACTTTACTTTAACTTAACTTTGAACTTTAACTTAACTTTGAACTTTAACTTTGAACTTTAACTTTAACTTTAACTTTACTTTAACTTTAACTTGAACTTTAACTTTAACTTGTAACTTTAACTTTAACTTTAACTTTAACTTTAACTTTAACTTTAACTTTAACTGTTAACTTTAACTTTAACGTTAACTTTAACTTTACGTCAACATACTACACACACACCCCCCCCCCCCTTCTGCTTCTGCCCCGCTCGCACCCGCCCCCGCAGAACACCCCCCACCCCCACCCCCACCCCCACCCCCACCCCCACCCCACCCCCACCCCACCCACCCCAACCCCACCCCCACCCCCACCCCCACCCCCACCCCCACCCCACCCCCACCCCTCCCCCACCCCCACCCCCACCCACCCCTCCCCCACCCCCACCCCCACCCCCACCCCCTCCCCCACCCCCACCCCCACCCCCACCCCCCCTCCCCCACCCCTACCCCACCCCACCCCCACCCTCCCCACCCCACCCCCACCCTGCTCCCCTCCCCTACCCCCCTCCCCCACCCCCTACCCACCCCCACCCCTCAACCCACCCCCCACCTCCCTCACCCTACCCTCCCCCAACCCCACCCCCTAACCCAACCCCACCCCACACCCTCACCCTCCCCTCCCCTCCCACCACCCCTACCCCTAACCCTCACCCTCACCCTACCCTAACCCTAACCCTACCCTCCTACCCCTACCCTCCTACCCCTAACCCTAACCCTCCACCACCCCACCCCAACCCTACCCCTCCACCCTAACCCTAACCCTACCCAAACCCAAACCCCGACCCTACCCCTAACCCTAACCCTAACCCTAACCCTAACCCTAACCCTAACCCTAACCCTAACCCTACCCTCCTACCCCACCCCTAACCCTAACCCTAACCCTACCCCTAACCCTAACCCTCAAACCCTACTCCCTCACCCTAACCCTAACCCTAACCCTACCACCCTACCCTACCACCCTACCCCCTCCCTAACCCTAACCCTAACCCTAACCCTAACCCTAACCCTAACCCTAACCCTAACCCTAACCCTAACCCTAACCCTAACCTAACCCCTAACCCTAACCCTAACCCTAACCCTAACCCTAACCCTAACCCTAACCCTAACCCTAACCCTAACCCTAACCCTAACCCTAACCCTAACCCTAACCCTAACCCTAACCCTAACCCTAACCCTAACCCTAACCCTAACCCTAACCCTAACCCTAACCCTAACCCTAACCCTAACCCTAACCCTAACCCTAACCCTAACCCTAACCCTAACCCTAACCCTAACCCTAACCCTAACCCTAACCCTAACCCTAACCCTAACCCTAACCCTAACCCTAACCCTAACCCTAACCCTAACCCTAACCCTAACCCTAACCCTAACCCTAACCCTAACCCTAACCCTAACCCTAACCCTAACCCTAACCCTAACCCTAACCCTAACCCTAACCCTAACCCTAACCCTAACCCTAACCCTAACCCTAACCCTAACCCTAACCCTAACCCTAACCCTAACCCTAACCCTAACCCTAACCCTAACCCTAACCCTAACCCTAACCCTAACCCTAACCCTAACCCTAACCCTAACCCTAACCCTAACCCTAACCCTAACCCTAACCCTAACCCTAACCCTAACCCTAACCCTAACCCTAACCCTAACCCTAACCCTAACCCTAACCCTAACCCTAACCCTAACCCTAACCCTAACCCTAACCCTAACCCTAACCCTAACCCTAACCCTAACCCTAACCCTAACCCTAACCCTAACCCTAACCCTAACCCTAACCCTAACCCTAACCCTAACCCTAACCCTAACCCTAACCCTAACCCTAACCCTAACCCTAACCCTAACCCTAACCCTAACCCTAACCCTAACCCTAACCCTAACCCTAACCCTAACCCTAACCCTAACCCTAACCCTAACCCTAACCCTAACCCTAACCCTAACCCTAACCCTAACCCTAACCCTAACCCTAACCCTAACCCTAACCCTAACCCTAACCCTAACCCTAACCCTAACCCTAACCCTAACCCTAACCCTAACCCTAACCCTAACCCTAACCCTAACCCTAACCCTAACCCTAACCCTAACCCTAACCCTAACCCTAACCCTAACCCTAACCCTAACCCTAACCCTAACCCTAACCCTAACCCTAACCCTAACCCTAACCCTAACCCTAACCCTAACCCTAACCCTAACCCTAACCCTAACCCTAACCCTAACCCTAACCCTAACCCTAACCCTAACCCTAACCCTAACCCTAACCCTAACCCTAACCCTAACCCTAACCCTAACCCTAACCCTAACCCTAACCCTAACCCTAACCCTAACCCTAACCCTAACCCTAACCCTAACCCTAACCCTAACCCTAACCCTAACCCTAACCCTAACCCTAACCCTAACCCTAACCCTAACCCTAACCCTAACCCTAACCCTAACCCTAACCCTAACCCTAACCCTAACCCTAACCCTAACCCTAACCCTAACCCTAACCCTAACCCTAACCCTAACCCTAACCCTAACCCTAACCCTAACCCTAACCCTAACCCTAACCCTAACCCTAACCCTAACCCTAACCCTAACCCTAACCCTAACCCTAACCCTAACCCTAACCCTAACCCTAACCCTAACCCTAACCCTAACCCTAACCCTAACCCTAACCCTAACCCTAACCCTAACCCTAACCCTAACCCTAACCCTAACCCTAACCCTAACCCTAACCCTAACCCTAACCCTAACCCTAACCCTAACCCTAACCCTAACCCTAACCCTAACCCTAACCCTAACCCTAACCCTAACCCTAACCCTAACCCTAACCCTAACCCTAACCCTAACCCTAACCCTAACCCTAACCCTAACCCTAACCCTAACCCTAACCCTAACCCTAACCCTAACCCTAACCCTAACCCTAACCCTAACCCTAACCCTAACCCTAACCCTAACCCTAACCCTAACCCTAACCCTAACCCTAACCCTAACCCTAACCCTAACCCTAACCCTAACCCTAACCCTAACCCTAACCCTAACCCTAACCCTAACCCTAACCCTAACCCTAACCCTAACCCTAACCCTAACCCTAACCCTAACCCTAACCCTAACCCTAACCCTAACCCTAACCCTAACCCTAACCCTAACCCTAACCCTAACCCTAACCCTAACCCTAACCCTAACCCTAACCCTAACCCTAACCCTAACCCTAACCCTAACCCTAACCCTAACCCTAACCCTAACCCTAACCCTAACCCTAACCCTAACCCTAACCCTAACCCTAACCCTAACCCTAACCCTAACCCTAACCCTAACCCTAACCCTAACCCTAACCCTAACCCTAACCCTAACCCTAACCCTAACCCTAACCCTAACCCTAACCCTAACCCTAACCCTAACCCTAACCCTAACCCTAACCCTAACCCTAACCCTAACCCTAACCCTAACCCTAACCCTAACCCTAACCCTAACCCTAACCCTAACCCTAACCCTAACCCTAACCCTAACCCTAACCCTAACCCTAACCCTAACCCTAACCCTAACCCTAACCCTAACCCTAACCCTAACCCTAACCCTAACCCTAACCCTAACCCTAACCCTAACCCTAACCCTAACCCTAACCCTAACCCTAACCCTAACCCTAACCCTAACCCTAACCCTAACCCTAACCCTAACCCTAACCCTAACCCTAACCCTAACCCTAACCCTAACCCTAACCCTAACCCTAACCCTAACCCTAACCCTAACCCTAACCCTAACCCTAACCCTAACCCTAACCCTAACCCTAACCCTAACCCTAACCCTAACCCTAACCCTAACCCTAACCCTAACCCTAACCCTAACCCTAACCCTAACCCTAACCCTAACCCTAACCCTAACCCTAACCCTAACCCTAACCCTAACCCTAACCCTAACCCTAACCCTAACCCTAACCCTAACCCTAACCCTAACCCTAACCCTAACCCTAACCCTAACCCTAACCCTAACCCTAACCCTAACCCTAACCCTAACCCTAACCCTAACCCTAACCCTAACCCTAACCCTAACCCTAACCCTAACCCTAACCCTAACCCTAACCCTAACCCTAACCCTAACCCTAACCCTAACCCTAACCCTAACCCTAACCCTAACCCTAACCCTAACCCTAACCCTAACCCTAACCCTAACCCTAACCCTAACCCTAACCCTAACCCTAACCCTAACCCTAACCCTAACCCTAACCCTAACCCTAACCC
>NC_087580.1:65924266-66124266 GCF_036250125.1 Pseudopipra pipra | reverse complement strand
AGTCGAAAAAAAATAAATCAGGAGAAGAGCCTAAAAAAACGGAGATCAGGAGAGGAGCCTAAGAGAATAAAAATCAGGAGAGGACCCTCAGAGAATAAAAATCAGGAGAGGACCCTCAGAGAATAAAAATCAGGAGAGGAGCCTCAGAGAATAAAAATCAGGAGATGAGCCTAAGAGAATAAAAATCAGGAGAGGAGCCGAAAAAAGTTTAAATCAGGAGAGGAGCCTCAGAGAATAAAAATCAGGAGAGGAGCCTCAGAGAATAAAAATCAGGAGAGGAGCCTCAGAGAATAAAAATCAGGAGAGAAGCCTCAGAGAAAAAAAATCAGGAGAGGAGCCTCAGAGAAAAAAAATCAGGAGAGGAGCCTCAGAGAATAAAAATCAGGAGAGGAGCCAAAAAAAATTAAAATCAGGAGAGGAGCCTAAGAGAATAAAAATCAGGAGAGGAGTCTAAGAGAATAAAAATCAGGAGAGGAGCCTCAGAGAAAAAAAATCAGGAGAGGAGCCTAAGAGAATAAAAATCAGGAGAGGAGCCTCAGAGAACAAAAATCAGGAGAGGAGCCTAAGAGAATAAAAATCAGGAGAGGAGCATAAGAGAATTAAAATCAGGAGAGGAGTCTAAAATAATTAAAATCAGGATAGGAGCCGAAAAAAATTAAAATCAGGAGAAGAGCCTAAAAAAATGGAGATCAGGAGTGGAGCCTAAGAGAATAAAAATCAGGAGAGGACCCTAAAAGAATAAAAATCAGGAGAGGAGCATAAGATAATTAAAATCAGGAGAGGAGTCTAAAAAAATTAAAATCAGGATAGGAGCCGAAAAAAATTAAAATCAGGAGAAGAGCCTAAAAAAATGGAGATCAGGAGTGGAGCCTAAGAGAATAAAAATCAGGAGAGGAGCCTAAGAGAATAAAAATCAGGAGAGGAGCATAAGATAATTAAAATCAGGAGAGGAGTCTAAAAAAATTAAAATCAGGAGAGGAGCCGAAAAAAATTCAAATCAGGAGAAGAGCCTAAGAGAGTAAAAATTAAGAGAGGAGCGTAAAAAAATTAAAATCAGGAAAAGAGCCGAAAAAAAATTAAAATCAGGAGAGGAGCCTAAAAAAATTAAAATCAGGAGAGGAGCCTAAGACAATAAAAATCAGGAGAGGAGCCTCAGAGAAAAAAAATCAGGAGAGGAGCCTAAGAGAATAAAAATCAGGAGAGGAGCCTAAGAGAATAAAAATCAGGAGAGGAGCCTAAAAAAATTAAAATCAGGAGAGGAGCCTAAGAGAATAAAAATCAGGAGAGGAGCCTAAGAGAATAAAAATCAGGAGAGGAGCATAAGAGAATTAAAATCAGGAGAGGAGTCGAAAAAAATTAAAATCAGGAGAGGAGTCGAAAAAAAATAAATCAGGAGAAGAGCCTAAAAAAACGGAGATCAGGAGAGGAGCCTAAGAGAATAAAAATCAGGAGAGGACCCTCAGAGAATAAAAATCAGGAGAGGAGCCTAAGAGAATAAAAATCAGGAGAGGAGCCTCAGAGAATAAAAATCAGGAGATGAGCCTAAGAGAATAAAAATCAGGAGAGGAGCCGAAAAAAGTTTAAATCAGGAGAGGAGCCTCAGAGAATAAAAATCAGGAGAGGAGCCTCAGAGAATAAAAATCAGGAGAGGAGCCTCAGAGAATAAAAATCAGGAGAGGAGCCTCAGAGAAAAAAAATCAGGAGAGGAGCCTCAGGGAAAAAAAATCAGGAGAGGAGCCTCAGAGAAAAAAAATCAGGAGAGGAGCCTCAGAGAATAAAAATCAGGAGAGGAGCCAAAAAAAATTAAAATCAGGAGAGGAGCCTAAGAGAATAAAAATCAGGAGAGGAGCCTAAGAGAATAAAAATCAGGAGAGGAGCCTCAGAGAAAAAAAATCAGGAGAGGAGCCTAAGAGAATAAAAATCAGGAGAGGAGCCTCAGAGAATAAAAATCAGGAGAGGAGCCTAAGAGAATAAAAATCAGGAGAGGAGCATAAGAGAATTAAAATCAGGAGAGGAGTCTAAAAAAATTAAAATCAGGATAGGAGCCGAAAAAAATTAAAATCAGGAGAAGAGCCTAAAAAAATGGAGATCAGGAGTGGAGCCTAAGAGAATAAAAATCAGGAGAGGAGCCTAAGAGAATAAAAATCAGGAGAGGAGCATAAGATAATTAAAATCAGGAGAGGAGTCTAAAAAAATTAAAATCAGGATAGGAGCCGAAAAAAATTAAAATCAGGAGAAGAGCCTAAAAAAATGGAGATCAGGAGTGGAGCCTAAGAGAATAAAAATCAGGAGAGGAGCCTAAGAGAATAAAAATCAGGAGAGGAGCATAAGATAATTAAAATCAGGAGAGGAGTCTAAAAAAATTAAAATCAGGAGAGGAGCCGAAAAAAATTCAAATCAGGAGAAGAGCCTAAGAGAGTAAAAATTAAGAGAGGAGCTTAAAAAAATTAAAATCAGGAAAAGAGCCGAAAAAAAATTAAAATCAGGAGAGGAGCCTAAAAAAATTAAAATCAGGAGAGGAGCCTAAAAAAATTAAAATCAGGAGAGGAGTCTAAGAGAATAAAAATCAGGAGAGGAGCCTAAAAAAATTAAAATCAGGAAAAGAGCCTAAAAAAACGGAAATCAGGAGAGGAGCCTAAGAGAATAAAAATCAGGAGAGGAGCGTAAAAAAATTAAAATCAGGAAAAGAGCCTAAAAAAACGGAAATCAGGAGAGGAGCCTCAGAGAATAAATATCAGGAGAGGAGCCTCAGAGAATAAAAATCAGGAGAGGAGCCTCAGAGAATAAAAATCAGGAGAGGAGCCTCAGAGAATAAAAATCAGGAGAGGAGCCTCAGAGAATAAAAATCAGGAGAGGAGCCTCAGAGAATAAAAATCAGGAGAGGAGCCTAAGATAATAAAAATCAGGAGAGGAGCCTAAAAAAATTAAAATCAGGAGAGGAGCCTAAGAGAATAAAAATCAGGAGAGGAGCCTAAGAGAATAAAAATCAGGAGAGGAGCCTAAAAAAATTAAAATCACGAGAGGAGCCTAAGAGAATAAAAATCAGGAGAGGAGCCTAAGAGAATAAAAATCAGGAGAGGAGCCTAATAGAATAAAAATCAGGAGAGGAGCCTAAAAAAATTAAAATCAGGAGAGGAGCCTAAGAGAATAAAAATCAGGAGAGGAGCCCAAGAGAATAAAAATCAGGAGAGGAGCCTAAAAATATGAAAATCAGGAGAGGAGCCTAAGAGAATAAAAATCAGGAGAGGAGCCTAACAGAATAAAAATCAGGAGAGGAGCCTAAAAAAGTTAAAATCAGGAGAGGAGCCTAATAGAATAAAAATCAGGAGAGGAGCCTAAAAAAATTAAAATCAGGAGAGGAGCCTCAGAGAATAAAAATCAGGAGAGGAGCCTAAGAGAATAAAAATCAGGAGAGGAGCGTAAAAAAATTAAAATCAGGAAAAGAGCCTAAAAAAACGGAAATCAGGAGAGGAGCCTCAGAGAATAAATATCAGGAGAGGAGCCTCAGACAATAAAAATCAGGAGAGGAGCCTCAGAGAATAAAAATCAGGAGAGGAGCCTCAGAGAATAAAAATCAGGAGAGGAGCCTCAGAGAATAAAAATCAGGAGAGGAGCCTAAGATAATAAAAATCAGCAGAGGAGCCTAAAAAAATTAAAATCAGGAAAGGAGCCTAAGAGAATAAAAATCAGGAGAGGAGCCTAAAAAAATTAAAATCAGGAGAGGAGCCTCAGAGAATAAAAATCAGGAGAGGAGCCTAATAGAATAAACATCAGGAGAGGAGCCTAAGACAATAAAAATCAGGAGAGGAGCCTCAGAGAATAAAAATCAGGAGAGGAGCCTCAGAGAATTAAAATCAGGAGAGGAGCCTAAGAGAATAAAAATCAGGAGAGGAGCCTAAAAAAATTAAAATCAGGAGAGGAGCCTAAGAGAATAAAAATCAGGAGAGGAGCCTAACAGAATAAAAATCAGGAGAGGAGCATAAGATAATTAAAATCAGGAGAGGAGTCTAAAAAAATTAAAATCAGGATAGGAGCCGAAAAAAATTAAAATCAGGAGAAGAGCCTAAAAAAATGGAGATCAGGAGTGGAGCCTAAGAGAATAAAAATCAGGAGAGGAGCCTAAGAGAATAAAAATCAGGAGAGGAGCATAAGATAATTAAAATCAGGAGAGGAGTCTAAAAAAATTAAAATCAGGAGAGGAGCCGAAAAAAATTCAAATCAGGAGAAGAGCCTAAGAGAGTAAAAATTAAGAGAGGAGCTTAAAAAAATTAAAATCAGGAAAAGAGCCGAAAAAAAATTAAAATCAGGAGAGGAGCCTAAAAAAATTAAAATCAGGAGAGGAGCCTAAAAAAATTAAAATCAGGAGAGGAGTCTAAGAGAATAAAAATCAGGAGAGGAGCCTAAAAAAATTAAAATCAGGAAAAGAGCCTAAAAAAACGGAAATCAGGAGAGGAGCCTAAGAGAATAAAAATCAGGAGAGGAGCGTAAAAAAATTAAAATCAGGAAAAGAGCCTAAAAAAACGGAAATCAGGAGAGGAGCCTCAGAGAATAAATATCAGGAGAGGAGCCTCAGAGAATAAAAATCAGGAGAGGAGCCTCAGAGAATAAAAATCAGGAGAGGAGCCTCAGAGAATAAAAATCAGGAGAGGAGCCTCAGAGAATAAAAATCAGGAGAGGAGCCTCAGAGAATAAAAATCAGGAGAGGAGCCTAAGATAATAAAAATCAGGAGAGGAGCCTAAAAAAATTAAAATCAGGAGAGGAGCCTAAGAGAATAAAAATCAGGAGAGGAGCCTAAGAGAATAAAAATCAGGAGAGGAGCCTAAAAAAATTAAAATCACGAGAGGAGCCTAAGAGAATAAAAATCAGGAGAGGAGCCTAAGAGAATAAAAATCAGGAGAGGAGCCTAATAGAATAAAAATCAGGAGAGGAGCCTAAAAAAATTAAAATCAGGAGAGGAGCCTAAGAGAATAAAAATCAGGAGAGGAGCCCAAGAGAATAAAAATCAGGAGAGGAGCCTAAAAATATGAAAATCAGGAGAGGAGCCTAAGAGAATAAAAATCAGGAGAGGAGCCTAACAGAATAAAAATCAGGAGAGGAGCCTAAAAAAGTTAAAATCAGGAGAGGAGCCTAATAGAATAAAAATCAGGAGAGGAGCCTAAAAAAATTAAAATCAGGAGAGGAGCCTCAGAGAATAAAAATCAGGAGAGGAGCCTAAGAGAATAAAAATCAGGAGAGGAGCGTAAAAAAATTAAAATCAGGAAAAGAGCCTAAAAAAACGGAAATCAGGAGAGGAGCCTCAGAGAATAAATATCAGGAGAGGAGCCTCAGAGAATAAAAATCAGGAGAGGAGCCTCAGAGAATAAAAATCAGGAGAGGAGCCTCAGAGAATAAAAATCAGGAGAGGAGCCTCAGAGAATAAAAATCAGGAGAGGAGCCTAAGATAATAAAAATCAGCAGAGGAGCCTAAAAAAATTAAAATCAGGAAAGGAGCCTAAGAGAATAAAAATCAGGAGAGGAGCCTAAAAAAATTAAAATCAGGAGAGGAGCCTCAGAGAATAAAAATCAGGAGAGGAGCCTAATAGAATAAACATCAGGAGAGGAGCCTAAGACAATAAAAATCAGGAGAGGAGCCTCAGAGAATAAAAATCAGGAGAGGAGCCTCAGAGAATTAAAATCAGGAGAGGAGCCTAAGAGAATAAAAATCAGGAGAGGAGCCTAAAAAAATTAAAATCAGGAGAGGAGCCTAAGAGAATAAAAATCAGGAGAGGAGCCTAACAGAATAAAAATCAGGAGAGGAGCCTAAAAAAGTTAAAATCAGGAGAGGAGCCTAATAGAATAAAAATCAGGAGAGGAGCCTAAAAAAATTAAAATCAGGAGAGGAGCCTCAGAGAATAAAAATCAGGAGAGGAGCCTCAGAGAATTAAAATCAGGAGAGGAGCCTCAGAGAATTAAAATCAGGAGAGGAGTCTAAGAGAATAAAAATCAGGAGAGGAGCCTAAAAAAATTAAAATCAGGAAAGGAGCCTAAAAAAATTAAAATCAGGAGAGGAGCCTAAGAGAATAAAAATCAGGAGAGGAGCCTAAAAAAATTAAAATCAGGAGAGGAGCCTAAAAAAATGAAAATCAGGAGAGGAGCCTAAGAGAATAAAAATCAGGAGAGGAGCCTAAGAGAATAAAAATCAGGAGAGGAGCCTAAGAGAATAAAAATAAGGAGAGTAGTCGAAAAAAGTTTAAATCAGGAGAGGAGCCTCAGAGAATAAAAATCAGGAGAGGAGCCTCAGAGAATAAAAATCAGGAGAGGAGTCTCAGAGAATAAAAATCAGGAGAGGAGCCTAAGAGAATAAAAATCAGGAGAGGAGCCTCAGAGAATAAAAATCAGGAGAGGAGTCTCAGAGAATAAAAATCAGGAGAGGAGCCTAAGAGAATAAAAATCAGGAGAGGAGCCTAAAAAAATTAAAATCAGGAAAGGAGCCTAAAAAAATTAAAATCAGGAGAGGAGCCTAAGAGAATAAAAATCAGGAGAGGAGCCTAAAAAAATTAAAATCAGGAGAGGAGCCTAAAAAAATGAAAATCAGGAGAGGAGCCTAAGAGAATAAAAATCAGGAGAGGAGCCTAAGAGAATAAAAATCAGGAGAGGAGTCGAAAAAAGTTTAAATCAGGAGAGGAGCCTAATAGAATAAAAATCAGGAGAGGAGCCTCAGAGAATAAAAATCAGGAGAGGAGCCTCAGAGAAAAAAAATCAGGAGAGGAGCCTCAGAGAATAAAAATCAGGAGAGGAGCCTAAAAAAATTAAAATCAGGAGAGGAGCCTAAAAAAATTAAAATCAGGAGAGGAGCCTAAGACAACAAAAATCAGGAGAGGAGCCTCAGAGAAAAAAAATCAGGAGAGGAGCCTCAGAGAATAAAAATCAGGAGAGGAGCCTAAGAGAATAAAAATCAGGAGAGGAGCCTAAGAGAATAAAAATCAGGAGAGGAGCCTAAAAAAATTAAAATCAGGAGAGGAGCCTAAGAGAATAAAAATCAGGAGAGGAGCCTAAGAGAATAAAAATCAGGAGAGGACCATAAGAGAATTAAAATCAGGAGAGGAGTCGAAAAAAATTAAAATCAGGAGAGGAGTCGAAAAAAAATAAATCAGGAGAAGAGCCTAAAAAAACGGAGATCAGGAGAGGAGCCTAAGAGAATAAAAATCAGGAGAGGACCCTCAGAGAATAAAAATCAGGAGAGGACCCTCAGAGAATAAAAATCAGGAGAGGAGCCTCAGAGAATAAAAATCAGGAGATGAGCCTAAGAGAATAAAAATCAGGAGAGGAGCCGAAAAAAGTTTAAATCAGGAGAGGAGCCTCAGAGAATAAAAATCAGGAGAGGAGCCTCAGAGAATAAAAATCAGGAGAGGAGCCTCAGAGAATAAAAATCAGGAGAGAAGCCTCAGAGAAAAAAAATCAGGAGAGGAGCCTCAGAGAAAAAAAATCAGGAGAGGAGCCTCAGAGAATAAAAATCAGGAGAGGAGCCAAAAAAAATTAAAATCAGGAGAGGAGCCTAAGAGAATAAAAATCAGGAGAGGAGTCTAAGAGAATAAAAATCAGGAGAGGAGCCTCAGAGAAAAAAAATCAGGAGAGGAGCCTAAGAGAATAAAAATCAGGAGAGGAGCCTCAGAGAACAAAAATCAGGAGAGGAGCCTAAGAGAATAAAAATCAGGAGAGGAGCATAAGAGAATTAAAATCAGGAGAGGAGTCTAAAATAATTAAAATCAGGATAGGAGCCGAAAAAAATTAAAATCAGGAGAAGAGCCTAAAAAAATGGAGATCAGGAGTGGAGCCTAAGAGAATAAAAATCAGGAGAGGACCCTAAAAGAATAAAAATCAGGAGAGGAGCATAAGATAATTAAAATCAGGAGAGGAGTCTAAAAAAATTAAAATCAGGATAGGAGCCGAAAAAAATTAAAATCAGGAGAAGAGCCTAAAAAAATGGAGATCAGGAGTGGAGCCTAAGAGAATAAAAATCAGGAGAGGAGCCTAAGAGAATAAAAATCAGGAGAGGAGCATAAGATAATTAAAATCAGGAGAGGAGTCTAAAAAAATTAAAATCAGGAGAGGAGCCGAAAAAAATTCAAATCAGGAGAAGAGCCTAAGAGAGTAAAAATTAAGAGAGGAGCGTAAAAAAATTAAAATCAGGAAAAGAGCCGAAAAAAAATTAAAATCAGGAGAGGAGCCTAAAAAAATTAAAATCAGGAGAGGAGCCTAAGACAATAAAAATCAGGAGAGGAGCCTCAGAGAAAAAAAATCAGGAGAGGAGCCTAAGAGAATAAAAATCAGGAGAGGAGCCTAAGAGAATAAAAATCAGGAGAGGAGCCTAAAAAAATTAAAATCAGGAGAGGAGCCTAAGAGAATAAAAATCAGGAGAGGAGCCTAAGAGAATAAAAATCAGGAGAGAAGCATAAGAGAATTAAAATCAGGAGAGGAGTCGAAAAAAATTAAAATCAGGAGAGGAGTCGAAAAAAAATAAATCAGGAGAAGAGCCTAAAAAAACGGAGATCAGGAGAGGAGCCTAAGAGAATAAAAATCAGGAGAGGACCCTCAGAGAATAAAAATCAGGAGAGGACCCTCAGAGAATAAAAATCAGGAGAGGAGCCTCAGAGAATAAAAATCAGGAGATGAGCCTAAGAGAATAAAAATCAGGAGAGGAGCCGAAAAAAGTTTAAATCAGGAGAGGAGCCTCAGAGAATAAAAATCAGGAGAGGAGCCTCAGAGAATAAAAATCAGGAGAGGAGCCTCAGAGAATAAAAATCAGGAGAGGAGCCTCAGAGAAAAAAAATCAGGAGAGGAGCCTCAGGGAAAAAAAATCAGGAGAGGAGCCTCAGAGAAAAAAAATCAGGAGAGGAGCCTCAGAGAATAAAAATCAGGAGAGGAGCCAAAAAAAATTAAAATCAGGAGAGGAGCCTAAGAGAATAAAAATCAGGAGAGGAGCCTAAGAGAATAAAAATCAGGAGAGGAGCCTCAGAGAAAAAAAATCAGGAGAGGAGCCTAAGAGAATAAAAATCAGGAGAGGAGCCTCAGAGAATAAAAATCAGGAGAGGAGCCTAAGAGAATAAAAATCAGGAGAGGAGCATAAGAGAATTAAAATCAGGAGAGGAGTCTAAAAAAATTAAAATCAGGATAGGAGCCGAAAAAAATTAAAATCAGGAGAAGAGCCTAAAAAAATGGAGATCAGGAGTGGAGCCTAAGAGAATAAAAATCAGGAGAGGAGCCTAAGAGAATAAAAATCAGGAGAGGAGCATAAGATAATTAAAATCAGGAGAGGAGTCTAAAAAAATTAAAATCAGGATAGGAGCCGAAAAAAATTAAAATCAGGAGAAGAGCCTAAAAAAATGGAGATCAGGAGTGGAGCCTAAGAGAATAAAAATCAGGAGAGGAGCCTAAGAGAATAAAAATCAGGAGAGGAGCATAAGATAATTAAAATCAGGAGAGGAGTCTAAAAAAATTAAAATCAGGAGAGGAGCCGAAAAAAATTCAAATCAGGAGAAGAGCCTAAGAGAGTAAAAATTAAGAGAGGAGCTTAAAAAAATTAAAATCAGGAAAAGAGCCGAAAAAAAATTAAAATCAGGAGAGGAGCCTAAAAAAATTAAAATCAGGAGAGGAGCCTAAAAAAATTAAAATCAGGAGAGGAGTCTAAGAGAATAAAAATCAGGAGAGGAGCCTAAAAAAATTAAAATCAGGAAAAGAGCCTAAAAAAACGGAAATCAGGAGAGGAGCCTAAGAGAATAAAAATCAGGAGAGGAGCGTAAAAAAATTAAAATCAGGAAAAGAGCCTAAAAAAACGGAAATCAGGAGAGGAGCCTCAGAGAATAAATATCAGGAGAGGAGCCTCAGAGAATAAAAATCAGGAGAGGAGCCTCAGAGAATAAAAATCAGGAGAGGAGCCTCAGAGAATAAAAATCAGGAGAGGAGCCTCAGAGAATAAAAATCAGGAGAGGAGCCTCAGAGAATAAAAATCAGGAGAGGAGCCTAAGATAATAAAAATCAGGAGAGGAGCCTAAAAAAATTAAAATCAGGAGAGGAGCCTAAGAGAATAAAAATCAGGAGAGGAGCCTAAGAGAATAAAAATCAGGAGAGGAGCCTAAAAAAATTAAAATCACGAGAGGAGCCTAAGAGAATAAAAATCAGGAGAGGAGCCTAAGAGAATAAAAATCAGGAGAGGAGCCTAATAGAATAAAAATCAGGAGAGGAGCCTAAAAAAATTAAAATCAGGAGAGGAGCCTAAGAGAATAAAAATCAGGAGAGGAGCCCAAGAGAATAAAAATCAGGAGAGGAGCCTAAAAATATGAAAATCAGGAGAGGAGCCTAAGAGAATAAAAATCAGGAGAGGAGCCTAACAGAATAAAAATCAGGAGAGGAGCCTAAAAAAGTTAAAATCAGGAGAGGAGCCTAATAGAATAAAAATCAGGAGAGGAGCCTAAAAAAATTAAAATCAGGAGAGGAGCCTCAGAGAATAAAAATCAGGAGAGGAGCCTAAGAGAATAAAAATCAGGAGAGGAGCGTAAAAAAATTAAAATCAGGAAAAGAGCCTAAAAAAACGGAAATCAGGAGAGGAGCCTCAGAGAATAAATATCAGGAGAGGAGCCTCAGAGAATAAAAATCAGGAGAGGAGCCTCAGAGAATAAAAATCAGGAGAGGAGCCTCAGAGAATAAAAATCAGGAGAGGAGCCTCAGAGAATAAAAATCAGGAGAGGAGCCTAAGATAATAAAAATCAGCAGAGGAGCCTAAAAAAATTAAAATCAGGAAAGGAGCCTAAGAGAATAAAAATCAGGAGAGGAGCCTAAAAAAATTAAAATCAGGAGAGGAGCCTCAGAGAATAAAAATCAGGAGAGGAGCCTAATAGAATAAACATCAGGAGAGGAGCCTAAGACAATAAAAATCAGGAGAGGAGCCTCAGAGAATAAAAATCAGGAGAGGAGCCTCAGAGAATTAAAATCAGGAGAGGAGCCTAAGAGAATAAAAATCAGGAGAGGAGCCTAAAAAAATTAAAATCAGGAGAGGAGCCTAAGAGAATAAAAATCAGGAGAGGAGCCTAACAGAATAAAAATCAGGAGAGGAGCATAAGATAATTAAAATCAGGAGAGGAGTCTAAAAAAATTAAAATCAGGATAGGAGCCGAAAAAAATTAAAATCAGGAGAAGAGCCTAAAAAAATGGAGATCAGGAGTGGAGCCTAAGAGAATAAAAATCAGGAGAGGAGCCTAAGAGAATAAAAATCAGGAGAGGAGCATAAGATAATTAAAATCAGGAGAGGAGTCTAAAAAAATTAAAATCAGGAGAGGAGCCGAAAAAAATTCAAATCAGGAGAAGAGCCTAAGAGAGTAAAAATTAAGAGAGGAGCTTAAAAAAATTAAAATCAGGAAAAGAGCCGAAAAAAAATTAAAATCAGGAGAGGAGCCTAAAAAAATTAAAATCAGGAGAGGAGCCTAAAAAAATTAAAATCAGGAGAGGAGTCTAAGAGAATAAAAATCAGGAGAGGAGCCTAAAAAAATTAAAATCAGGAAAAGAGCCTAAAAAAACGGAAATCAGGAGAGGAGCCTAAGAGAATAAAAATCAGGAGAGGAGCGTAAAAAAATTAAAATCAGGAAAAGAGCCTAAAAAAACGGAAATCAGGAGAGGAGCCTCAGAGAATAAATATCAGGAGAGGAGCCTCAGAGAATAAAAATCAGGAGAGGAGCCTCAGAGAATAAAAATCAGGAGAGGAGCCTCAGAGAATAAAAATCAGGAGAGGAGCCTCAGAGAATAAAAATCAGGAGAGGAGCCTCAGAGAATAAAAATCAGGAGAGGAGCCTAAGATAATAAAAATCAGGAGAGGAGCCTAAAAAAATTAAAATCAGGAGAGGAGCCTAAGAGAATAAAAATCAGGAGAGGAGCCTAAGAGAATAAAAATCAGGAGAGGAGCCTAAAAAAATTAAAATCACGAGAGGAGCCTAAGAGAATAAAAATCAGGAGAGGAGCCTAAGAGAATAAAAATCAGGAGAGGAGCCTAATAGAATAAAAATCAGGAGAGGAGCCTAAAAAAATTAAAATCAGGAGAGGAGCCTAAGAGAATAAAAATCAGGAGAGGAGCCCAAGAGAATAAAAATCAGGAGAGGAGCCTAAAAATATGAAAATCAGGAGAGGAGCCTAAGAGAATAAAAATCAGGAGAGGAGCCTAACAGAATAAAAATCAGGAGAGGAGCCTAAAAAAGTTAAAATCAGGAGAGGAGCCTAATAGAATAAAAATCAGGAGAGGAGCCTAAAAAAATTAAAATCAGGAGAGGAGCCTCAGAGAATAAAAATCAGGAGAGGAGCCTCAGAGAATAAAAATCAGGATAGGAGCCTAAAAAAATTAAAATCAGGAGAGGAGCCTAAGAGAATAAAAATCAGGAGAGGAGCCTAAGAGAATAAAAATCAGGAGAGGAGCCTAAGAGAATAAAAATAAGGAGAGGAGTCGAAAAAAGTTTAAATCAGGAGAGGAGCCTCAGAGAATAAAAATCAGGAGAGGAGCCTCAGAGAATAAAAATCAGGAGAGGAGCCTAAGATAATAAAAATCAGCAGAGGAGCCTAAAAAAATTAAAATCAGGAAAGGAGCCTAAGAGAATAAAAATCAGGAGAGGAGCCTAAAAAAATTAAAATCAGGAGAGGAGCCTCAGAGAATAAAAATCAGGAGAGGAGCCTAATAGAATAAACATCAGGAGAGGAGCCTAAGACAATAAAAATCAGGAGAGGAGCCTCAGAGAATAAAAATCAGGAGAGGAGCCTCAGAGAATTAAAATCAGGAGAGGAGCCTAAGAGAATAAAAATCAGGAGAGGAGCCTAAAAAAATTAAAATCAGGAGAGGAGCCTAAGAGAATAAAAATCAGGAGAGGAGCCTAACAGAATAAAAATCAGGAGAGGAGCCTAAAAAAGTTAAAATCAGGAGAGGAGCCTAATAGAATAAAAATCAGGAGAGGAGCCTAAAAAAATTAAAATCAGGAGAGGAGCCTCAGAGAATAAAAATCAGGAGAGGAGCCTCAGAGAATTAAAATCAGGAGAGGAGCCTCAGAGAATTAAAATCAGGAGAGGAGTCTAAAAAAATTAAAATCAGGAGAGGAGCCGAAAAAAGCTTAAATCAGGAGAGCAGCCGAAAAAAGCTTAAATAAGGAGAGGAGCCTCAGAGAATAAAAATCAGGAGAGGAGCCTCAGAGAATAAAAATCAGGAGAGGAGCCTCAGAGAATAAAAATCAGGAGAGGAGCCTCAGAGAATAAAAATCAGGAGAGGAGCCTCAGAGAATAAAAATCAGGAGAGGAGCCTCAGAGAATAAAAATCAGGAGAGGAGCCTAAGAGAATTAAAATCAGGAGAGGAGCCTAAAAAAATTAAAATCAGGAGAGGAGCCTAAAAAAATTAAAATCAGGAGAGGAGCCTAAAAAAATTAAAATCAGGAGAGGAGCCTAAGAGAATAAAAGTCAGGAGAGGAGCGTAAAAAATTAAAATCAGGAAAGGAGCCTCAGAGAATAAAAATCAGGAGAGGAGCCTAAGACAATAAAAATCAGGAGAGGAGCCTCAGAGAATAAAAATCAGGAGAGGAGCCTCAGAGAATAAAAATCAGGAGAGGAGCCTAAAAAAGTTAAAATCAGGAGAGGAGCCTAAGAGAATAAAAATCAGGAGAGGAGCCTAAGAGAATAAAAATCAGGAGAGGAGCCTAAGAGAATTAAAATCAGGAGAGGAGCCTAAAAAAATTAAAATCAGGAGAGGAGCCTAAAAAAATTAAAATCAGGAGAGGAGCCTAATAGAATAAAAATCAGGAGAGGAGCCTAAGAGAATAAAAATCAGGAGAGGAGCCTAAGACAATAAAAATCAGGAGAGGAGCCCCAGAGAATTAAAATCAGGATAGGAGCCTCAGAGAATAAAAATCAGGAGAGGAAACTAAAAAAGTTAAAATCAGGAGAGGAGCCTAAGAGAATAAAAATCAGGAGAGGAGCCTAAGAGAATAAAAATCAGGAGAGGAGCCTAAGAGAATTAAAATCAGGAGAGGAGCCTAAAAAAATTAAAATCAGGAGAGGAGCCTAAAAAAATGAAAATCAGGAGAGGAGCCTAAGAGAGTAAAAATCAAGAGAGGAGCCTAAGAGAGTAAAAATCAAGAGAGGAGCCTAAAAAAATTAAAATCAGGAGAGGAGCCTAAAAAAATTAAAATCAGGAGAGGAGCCTAAAAAAATGAAAATCAGGAGAGGAGTATAAATAAATTAAAATCAGGAGAGGAGCCTAAAAAAATTAAAATCAGGAGAGGAGCCTCAGAGAATAAAAATCAGGAGAGGAGCCTCAGAGAATAAAAATCAGGAGAGGAGCCTCAGAGAATTAAAATCAGGAGAGGAGTCTAAAAAAATTAAAATCAGGAGAGGAGCCGAAAAAAGCTTAAATCAGGAGAGCAGCCGAAAAAAGCTTAAATAAGGAGAGGAGCCTCAGAGAATAAAAATCAGGAGAGGAGCCTCAGAGAATAAAAATCAGGAGAGGAGCCTCAGAGAATAAAAATCAGGAGAGGAGCCTCAGAGAATAAAAATCAGGAGAGGAGCCTCAGAGAATAAAAATCAGGAGAGGAGCCTCAGAGAATAAAAATCAGGAGAGGAGCCTAAGAGAATTAAAATCAGGAGAGGAGCCTAAAAAAATTAAAATCAGGAGAGGAGCCTAAAAAAATTAAAATCAGGAGAGGAGCCTAAAAAAATTAAAATCAGGAGAGGAGCCTAAGAGAATAAAAGTCAGGAGAGGAGCGTAAAAAATTAAAATCAGGAAAGGAGCCTCAGAGAATAAAAATCAGGAGAGGAGCCTAAGACAATAAAAATCAGGAGAGGAGCCTCAGAGAATAAAAATCAGGAGAGGAGCCTCAGAGAATAAAAATCAGGAGAGGAGCCTAAAAAAGTTAAAATCAGGAGAGGAGCCTAAGAGAATAAAAATCAGGAGAGGAGCCTAAGAGAATAAAAATCAGGAGAGGAGCCTAAGAGAATTAAAATCAGGAGAGGAGCCTAAAAAAATTAAAATCAGGAGAGGAGCCTAAAAAAATTAAAATCAGGAGAGGAGCCTAATAGAATAAAAATCAGGAGAGGAGCCTAAGAGAATAAAAATCAGGAGAGGAGCCTAAGACAATAAAAATCAGGAGAGGAGCCCCAGAGAATTAAAATCAGGATAGGAGCCTCAGAGAATAAAAATCAGGAGAGGAAACTAAAAAAGTTAAAATCAGGAGAGGAGCCTAAGAGAATAAAAATCAGGAGAGGAGCCTAAGAGAATAAAAATCAGGAGAGGAGCCTAAGAGAATTAAAATCAGGAGAGGAGCCTAAAAAAATTAAAATCAGGAGAGGAGCCTAAAAAAATGAAAATCAGGAGAGGAGCCTAAGAGAGTAAAAATCAAGAGAGGAGCCTAAGAGAGTAAAAATCAAGAGAGGAGCCTAAAAAAATTAAAATCAGGAGAGGAGCCTAAAAAAATTAAAATCAGGAGAGGAGCCTAAAAAAATGAAAATCAGGAGAGGAGTATAAATAAATTAAAATCAGGAGAGGAGCCTAAAAAAATTAAAATCAGGAGAGGAGCCTCAGAGAATAAAAATCAGGAGAGGAGCCTCAGAGAATAAAAATCAGGAGAGGAGCCTCAGAGAATAAAAATCAGGAGAGGAGCCTCAGAGAATAAAAATCAGGAGAGGAGCCTCAGAGAATAAAAATCAGGAGAGAAGCCTCAGAGAATAAAAATCAGGAGAGGAGTCTAAGAGAATAAAAATCAGGAGAGGAGCCTAAAAAAATTAAAATCAGGAGAGGAGCCTAAGAGAATAAAAATCAGGAGAGGAGCCTAAGAGAATAAAAATAAGAAGAGGAGCCTAAAAAAATTAAAATCAGGAGAGGAGCCTAAGAGAATAAAAATCAGGAGAGGAGCCTAAGAGAATAAAAATCAGGAGAGGAGCCTAAGAGAATAAAAATCAGGAGAGGAGCCGAAAAAAGTTTAAATCAGGAGAGGAGCCTAATAGAATAAAAATCAGGAGAGGAGCCTCAGAGAATAAAAATCAGGAGAGGAGCCTCAGAGAATAAAAATCAGGAGAGGAGCCTCAGAGAATAAAAATCAGGAGAGGAGCCTAAAAAAATTAAAATCAGGAGAGGAGCCTAAAAAAATTAAAATCAGGAGAGGAGCCTAAAAAAATTAAAATCAGGAGAGGAGCCTAAGAGAATAAAAATCAGGAGAGGAGCCTAATAGAATAAACATCAGGAGAGGAGCCTAAGACAATAAAAATCAGGAGAGGAGCCTCAGAGAATAAAAATCAGGAGAGGAGCCTAAGAGAATAAAAATCAGGAGAGGAGCCTCAGAGAATAAAAATCAGGAGAGGAGCCTCAGAGAAGAAAAATCAGGAGAGGAGCCTAAGAGAATAAAAATCAGGAGAGGAGCCTAAGAGAATAAAAATCAGGAGAGGAGCCTAAAAAAATTAAAATCAGGAGAGGAGCTTAAGAGAATAAAAATCAGGAGAGGAGCCTAAGAGAATAAAAATCAGGAGAGGAGTCTAAAAAAATTAAAATCAGGAGGGGAGTCGAAAAAAATTAAAATCAGGAGAAGAGCCTAAAAAAACGGAGATCAGGAGAGGAGCCTAAGAGAATAAAAATCAGGAGAGGAGCCTAAGAGAATAAAAATCAGGAGAGGAGCATAAGATAATTAAAATCAGGAGAGGAGTCTAAAAAAATTAAAATCAGGAGAGGAGCCAAAAAAAATTAAAATCAGGAGAAGAGCCTAAAAAAACGGAGATCAGGAGAGGAGCCTAAGAGAATAAAAATCAGGAGAGGAGCCTAAAAAAGTTAAAATCAGGAGAGGAGCCTCAGAGAAGAAAAATCAGGAGAGGAGCCTAAGAGAATAAAAATCAGGAGAGGAGCCTCAGAGAATAAAAATCAGGAGAGGAGCCTCAGAGAATAAAAATCAGGAGAGGAGCCTCAGAGAATAAAAATCAGGAGAGGAGCCTAAAAAAATTAAAATCAGGAGAGGAGCCTAAGAGAATAAAAGTCAGGAGAGGAGCCTAATAGAATAAAAATCAGGAGAGGAGCCTAAGAGAATAAAAATAAGGAGAGGAGTCGAAAAAAGTTTAAATCAGGAGAGGAGCCTCAGAGAATAAAAATCAGGAGAGGAGCCTCAGAGAATAAAAATCAGGAGAGGAGCCTAAGAGAATAAAAATCAGGAGAGGAGCCTAAGAGAATAAAAATCAGGAGAGGAGCCTCAGAGAATAAAAATCAGGAGAGGAGCCTCAGAGAATTAAAATCAGGAGAGGAGCCTCAAAGAATTAAAATAAGGAGAGGAGCCTCAGAGAATAAAAATCAGGAGAGGAGCCTAATAGAATGAAAATCAGGAGAGGAGCCTAAAAAAATTAAAATCAGGATAGGAGCCTAAAAAAATGAAAATCAGGAGAGGAGCCTAAGAGAGTAAAAATCAAGAGAGGAGCCTAAGAGAGTAAAAATCAAGACAGGAGCCTAAAAAAATGAAAATCAGGAGAGGAGCCTAAGAGAGTAAAAATCAAGAGAGGAGCCTATGAGAGTAAATATCAAGAGAGGAACCTAAAAAAATTAAAATCAAGAGAGGAGCCTAAAAAAATTAAAATCAGGAGAGGAGCCTAAAAAAATGAAAATCAGGAGAGGAGCCTAAATAAATTAAAATCAGGAGAGGAGCCTAAAAAAATTAAAATCAGGAGAGGAGCCGAAAAAAGTTAAAATCAGGAGAGGAGCCTCAGAGAATAAAAATCAGGAGAGGAGCCTCAGAGAATAAAAATCAGGAGAGGAGCCTCAGAGAATAAAAATCAGGAGAGGAGCCTCAGAGAATAAAAATCAGGAGAGGAGCCTCAGAGAATAAAAATCAGGAGAGGAGCCTCAGAGAATAAAAATCAGGAGAGGAGCCTCAGAGAATAAAAATCAGGAGAGGAGCCTCAGAGAATAAAAATCAGGAGAGGAGCCTCAGAGAATAAAAATCAGGAGAGGAGCCTCAGAGAATAAAAATCAGGAGAGGAGCCTCAGAGAATAAAAATCAGGATAGGAGCCTAAAAAAATTAAAATCAGGAGAGGAGCCTAAGAGAATAAAAATCAGGAGAGGAGCCTAAGAGAATAAAAATCAGGAGAGGAGCCTAAGAGAATAAAAATAAGGAGAGGAGTCGAAAAAAGTTTAAATCAGGAGAGGAGCCTCAGAGAATAAAAATCAGGAGAGGAGCCTCAGAGAATAAAAATCAGGAGAGGAGCCTAAGAGAATAAAAATCAGGAGAGGAGCCTAAGAGAATAAAAATCAGGAGAGGAGCCTAAAAAAATTAAAATCAGGAGAGGAGCCTAAGAGAATAAAAATCAGGAGAGGAGCCTAAGAGAATAAAAATCAGGAGAGGAGTCGAAAAAAGTTTAAATCAGGAGAGGAGCCTAATAGAATAAAAATCAGGAGAGGAGCCTCAGAGAATAAAAATCAGGAGAGGAGCCTCAGAGAAAAAAAATCAGGAGAGGAGCCTCAGAGAATAAAAATCAGGAGAGGAGCCTAAAAAAATTAAAATCAGGAGAGGAGCCTAAAAAAATTAAAATCAGGAGAGGAGCCTAAAAAAATTAAAATCAGGAGAGGAGCCTAAGAGAATAAAAATCAGGAGAGGAGTCTAAAAAAATTAAAATCAGGAGAGGAGCCGAAAAAAGCTTAAATCAGGAGAGGAGCCGAAAAAAGCTTAAATAAGGAGAGGAGCCTCAGAGAATAAAAATCAGGAGAGGAGCCTCAGAGAATAAAAATCAGGAGAGGAGCCTCAGAGAATAAAAATCAGGAGAGGAGCCTCAGAGAATAAAAATCAGGAGAGGAGCCTCAGAGAATAAAAATCAGGAGAGGAGCCTAAGAGAATAAAAATCAGGAGAGGAGCCTAAAAAAGTTAAAATCAGGAGAGGAGCCTAAGAGAATAAAAATCAGGAGAGGAGCCTAAGAGAATAAAAATCAGGAGAGGAGCCTCAGAGAATAAAAATCAGGAGAGGAGCCTCAGAGAATTAAAATCAGGAGAGGAGCCAAAGAGAATTAAAATCAGGAGAGGAGCCTCAGAGAATAAAAATCAGGAGAGGAGCCTAATAGAATAAAAATCAGGAGAGGAGCCTAAAAAAATTAAAATCAGGATAGGAGCCTAAAAAAATGAAAATCAGGAGAGGAGCCTAAGAGAGTAAAAATCAAGACAGGAGCCTAAAAAAATGAATATCAGGAGAGGAGCCTAAGAGAGTAAAAATCAAGAGAGGAGCCTAAGAGAGTAAAAATCAAGAGAGGAGCCTAAAAAAATTAAAATCAAGAGAGGAGCCTAAAAAAATTAAAATCAGGAGAGGAGCCTAAAAAAATGAAAATCAGGAGAGGAGCCTAAAAAAATTAAAATCAGGAGAGGAGCCTAAAAAAATTAAAATCAGGAGAGGAGCCGAAAAAAGTTAAAATCAGGAGAGGAGCCTAAATAAATTAAAATCAGGAGAGGAGCCTAAAAAAATTAAAATCAGGAGAGGAGCCGAAAAAAGTTAAAATCAGGAGAGGAGCCTCAGAGAATAAAAATCAGGAGAGGAGCCTCAGAGAATAAAAATCAGGAGAGGAGCCTCAGAGAATAAAAATCAGGAGAGGAGCCTCAGAGAATAAAAATCAGGAGAGGAGCCTCAGAGAATAAAAATCAGGAGAGGAGCCTCAGAGAATAAAAATCAGGAGAGGAGCCTCAGAGAATAAAAATCAGGAGAGGAGCCTCAGAGAATAAAAATCAGGAGAGGAGCCTCAGAGAATAAAAATCAGGAGAGGAGCCTAAGAGAATAAAAATCAGGAGAGGAGCCTAAAAAAATTAAAATCAGGAGAGGAGCCTAAGAGAATAAAAATCAGGAGAGGAGCCTAAGAGAATAAAAATCAGGAGAGGAGCCTAAGAGAATAAAAATAAGGAGAGGAGTCGAAAAAAGTTTAAATCAGGAGAGGAGCCTCAGAGAATAAAAATCAGGAGAGGAGCCTCAGAGAATAAAAATCAGGAGAGGAGCCTAAGAGAATAAAAATCAGGAGAGGAGCCTAAAAAAATTAAAATCAGGAGAGGAGCCTAAAAAAATTAAAATCAGGAGAGGAGCCTAAGAGAATAAAAATCAGGAGAGGAGCCTAAGAGAATAAAAATCAGGAGAGGAGTCGAAAAAAGTTTAAATCAGGAGAGGAGCCTAATAGAATAAAAATCAGGAGAGGAGCCTCAGAGAATAAAAATCAGGAGAGGAGCCTCAGAGAAAAAAAACCAGGAGAGGAGCCTCAGAGAATAAAAATCAGGAGAGGAGCCTAAAAAAATTAAAATCAGGAGAGGAGCCTAAAAAAATTAAAATCAGGAGAGGAGCCTAAAAAAATTAAAATCAGGAGAGGAGCCTAAAAAAATTAAAATCAGGAGAGGAGCCTAAGAGAATAAAAATCAGGAGAGGAGTCTAAAAAAATTAAAGTCAGGAGAGGAGCCGAAAAAAGCTTAAATCAGGAGAGGAGCCGAAAAAAGCTTAAATAAGGAGAGGAGTCTCAGAGAATAAAAATCAGGAGAGGAGCCTAAGAGAATAAAAATCAGGAGAGGAGCCTCAGAGAATAAAAATCAGGAGAGGAGTCTCAGAGAATAAAAATCAGGAGAGGAGCCTCAGAGAAGAAAAATCAGGAGAGGAGCCTCAGAGAATAAAAATCAGGAGAGGAGCCTAAGAGAATAAAAATCAGGAGAGGAGCCTAAAAAAATTAAAATCAGGAGAGGAGCCTAAAAAAATTAAAATCAGGAGAGGAGCCTAAGAGAATAAAAGTCAGGAGAGGAGCCTAAGAGAATAAAAATCAGGAGAGGAGCCTAAGACAATAAAAATCAGGAGAGGAGCCTCAGAGAATAAAAATCAGGAGAGGAGCCTCAGAGAATAAAAATCAGGAGAGGAGCCTAAAAAAGTTAAAATCAGGAGAGGAGCCTAAGAGAATAAAAATCAGGAGAGGAGCCTAAGAGAATAAAAATCAGGAGAGGAGCCTAAGAGAATTAAAATCAGGAGAGGAGCCTAAAAAAATTAAAATCAGGAGAGGAGCCTAAAAAAATGAAAATCAGGAGAGGAACCTAAGAGAGTAAAAATCAAGAGAGGAGCCTAAAAAAATTAAAATCAGGAGAGGAGCCTAAGAGAGTAAAAATCAAGAGAGGAGCCTAAGAGAGTAAAAATCAAGAGAGGAACCTAAAAAAATTAAAATCAGGAGAGGAGCCTAAAAAATTTAAAATCAGGAGAGGAGCCTAAAAAAATGAAAATCAGGAGAGGAGTATAAATAAATTAAAATCAGGAGAGGAGCCTAAAAAAATTAAAATCAGGAGAGGAGCCAAAAAAAGTTAAAATCAGGAGAGGACCCTCAGAGAATAAAAATCAGGAGAGGACCCTCAGAGAATAAAAATCAGGAGAGGAGCCTCAGAGAATAAAAATCAGGAGAGAAGCCTCAGAGAATAAAAATCAGGAGAGGAGGCTAAGGGAATAAAAATCAGGAGAGGAGCCTAAAAAAATTAAAATCAGGAGAGGAGCCTAAGAGAATAAAAATAAGAAGAGGAGCCTAAAAAAATTAAAATCAGGAGAGGAGCCTAATAGAATAAAAATCAGGAGAGGAGCCTAAGAGAATAAAAATCAGGAGAGGAGCCGAAAAAAGTTTAAATCAGGAGAGGAGCCTAATAGAATAAAAATCAGGAGAGGAGCCTCAGAGAATAAAAATCAGGAGAGGAGCCTCAGAGAATAAAAATCAGGAGAGGAGCCTAAGAGAATAAAAATCAGGAGAGGAGTCTAAAAAAATTAAAATCAGGATAGGAGCCTAAAAAAATTAAAATCAGGAGAGGAGCCTAAAAAAATTAAAATCAGGAGAGGAGCCTAAAAAAATTAAAATCAGGAGAGGAGCCTAAGAGAATAAAAATCAGGAGAGGAGCCTAATAGAATAAACATCAGGAGAGGAGCCTAAGACAATAAAAATCAGGAGAGGAGCCTAAGAGAATAAAAATCAGGAGAGGAGCCTAAGAGAATAAAAATCAGGAGAGGAGCCTCAGAGAATAAAAATCAGGAGAGGAGCCTCAGAGAAGAAAAATCAGGAGAGGAGCCTAAGAGAATAAAAATCAGGAGAGGAGCCTAAGAGAATAAAAATCAGGAGAGGAGCCTAAAAAAATTAAAATCAGGAGAGGAGCCTAAGAGAATAAAAATCAGGAGAGGAGCCTAAGAGAATAAAAATCAGGAGTGGAGTCTAAAAAAATTAAAATCAGGAGAGGAGTCGAAAAAAATTAAAATCAGGAGAAGAGCCTAAAAAAACGGAGATCAGGAGAGGAGCCTAAGAGAATAAAAATCAGGAGAGGAGCCTAAGAGAATAAAAATCAGGAGAGGAGCATAAGATAATTAAAATCAGGAGAGGAGTCTAAAAAAATTAAAATCAGGAGAGGAGCCTAAAAAAATTAAAATCAGGAGAAGAGCCTAAAAAAACGGAGATCAGGAGAGGAGCCTAAGAGAATAAAAATCAGGAGAGGAGCCTAAAAAAGTTAAAATCAGGAGAGGAGCCTCAGAGAAGAAAAATCAGGAGAGGAGCCTAAGAGAATAAAAATCAGGAGAGGAGCCTCAGAGAATAAAAATCAGGAGAGGAGCCTCAGAGAATGAAAATCAGGAGAGGAGCCTAAAAAAATTAAAATCAGGAGAGGAGCCTAAGAGAATAAAAGTCAGGAGAGGAGCCTAATAGAATAAAAATCAGGAGAGGAGCCTAAAAAAACTTAAAATCAGGAGAGGAGCCTAATAGAATAAAAATCAGGAGAGGAGCCTAAGAGAATAAAAATCAGGAGAGGAGCCTAAAAAAGTTAAAATCAGGAGAGGAGCCTAAGAGAATAAAAATCAGGAGAGGAGCCTAAGAGAATAAAAATCAGGAGAGGAGCCTCAGAGAATAAAAATCAGTAGAGGAGCCTCAGAGAATAAAAATCAGGAGAGGAGCCTAATAGAATAAAAATCAGGAGAGGAGCCTAAAAAAATTAAAATCAGGATAGGAGCCTAAAAAAATGAAAATCAGGAGAGGAGCCTAAGAGAGTAAAAATGAAGAGAGGAGCCTAAGAGAGTAAAAATCAAGACAGGAGCCTAAAAAAATGAAAATCAGGAGAGGAGTCTAAGAGAGTAAAAATCAAGAGAGGAGCCTAAGAGAGTAAAAATCAAGAGAGGAACCTAAAAAAATTAAAATCAAGAGAGGAGCCTAAAAAAATTAAAATCAGGAGAGGAGCCTAAAAAAATTAAAATCAGGAGAGGAGCCAAAATAAATTAAAATCAGGAGAGGAGCCTAAAAAAATTAAAATCAGGAGAGGAGCCGAAAAAAGTTAAAATCAGGAGAGGAGCCTCAGAGAATAAAAATCAGGAGAGGAGCCTCAGAGAATAAAAATCAGGAGAGGAGCCTCAGAGAATAAAAATCAGGAGAGGAGCCTCAGAGAATAAAAATCAGGAGAGGAGCCTCAGAGACTAAAAATCAGGAGAGGAGCCTCAGAGAATAAAAATCAGGAGAGGAGCCTCAGAGAATAAAAATCAGGAGAGGAGCCTCAGAGAATAAAAATCAGGAGAGGAGCCTCAGAGAATAAAAATCAGGAGAGGAGCCTAAGAGAATTAAAATCAGGAGAGGAGCCTCAGAGAATAAAAATCAGGAGAGGAGCCGAAAAAAAATTAAAATCAGGAGAGGAGCTGAAAAAAGTTAAAATCAGGAGAGAAGCCTAAGAGAATAAAAATCAGGAGAGGAGCCTCAGAGAATAAAAATCAGGAGAGGAGCCTCAGAGAATAAAAATCAGGAGAGGAGCCTAAGAGAGTAAAAATCAAGAGAGGAACCTAAGAGAGTAAAAATCAAGAGAGGAACATAAAAAAATTAAAATCAGGAGAGGCCTAAAAAAATTAAAATCAGGAGAGGAGCCTAAAAAAATTAAAATCAGGAGAGGAGCCTAAAAAAATTAAAATCAGGAGAGGAGCCTAAGAGAGTAAAAATCAAGAGAGGAGCCTAAGAGAGTAAAAATCAAGAGAGGAACCTAAAAAAATTAAAATCAGGAGAGGAGTCTAAAAAAATTAAAATCAGGAGAGGAGCCTAAAAAAATTAAAATCAGGAGAGGAGCCTAAAAAAATTAAAATCAGGAGAGGAGTCTAAAAAAATTAAAATCAGGAGAGGAGCCGAAAAAAGTTAAAATCAGGAGAGGAGCCTCAGAGAATAAAAATCAGGAGAGGAGCCTCAGAGAATAAAAATCAGGAGAGGAGCCTCAGAGAATAAAAATCAGGAGAGGAGCCTCAGAGAATAAAAATCAGGAGAGGAGCCTCAGAGACTAAAAATCAGGAGAGGAGCCTCAGAGAATAAAAATCAGGAGAGGAGCCTCAGAGAATAAAAATCAGGAGAGGAGCCTCAGAGAATAAAAATCAGGAGAGGAGCCTCAGAGAATAAAAATCAGGAGAGGAGCCTAAGAGAATTAAAATCAGGAGAGGAGCCTCAGAGAATAAAAATCAGGAGAGGAGCCGAAAAAAAATTAAAATCAGGAGAGGAGCTGAAAAAAGTTAAAATCAGGAGAGAAGCCTAAGAGAATAAAAATCAGGAGAGGAGCCTCAGAGAATAAAAATCAGGAGAGGAGCCTCAGAGAATAAAAATCAGGAGAGGAGCCTAAGAGAGTAAAAATCAAGAGAGGAACCTAAGAGAGTAAAAATCAAGAGAGGAACATAAAAAAATTAAAATCAGGAGAGGCCTAAAAAAATTAAAATCAGGAGAGGAGCCTAAAAAAATTAAAATCAGGAGAGGAGCCTAAAAAAATTAAAATCAGGAGAGGAGCCTAAGAGAGTAAAAATCAAGAGAGGAGCCTAAGAGAGTAAAAATCAAGAGAGGAACCTAAAAAAATTAAAATCAGGAGAGGAGTCTAAAAAAATTAAAATCAGGAGAGGAGCCTAAAAAAATTAAAATCAGGAGAGGAGCCTAAAAAAATTAAAATCAGGAGAGGAGTCTAAAAAAATTAAAATCAGGAGAGGAGCCGAAAAAAGTTAAAATCAGGAGAGGAGTCTAAGAGAATAAAAATCAGGAGAGGAGTCTAAAAAAATGAAAATCAGGAGAGGAGCCGAAAAAAATTAAAATCAGGAGAGGAGCCTCAGAGAATAAAAATCAGGAGAGGAGCCTCAGAGAATAAAAATCAGGAGAGGAGCCTCAGAGAATAAAAATCAGGAGAGGAGCCTCAGAGAATAAAAATCAGGAGAGGAGCCTCAGAGAATTAAAAACAGGAGAGGAGCCTCAGAGAATTAAAATCAGGAGAGGAGTCTAAAAAAATTAAAAACAGGAGAGGAGCCGAAAAAAGCTTAAATCAGGAGAGGAGCCTCAGAGAATAAAAATCAGGAGAGGAGCCTCAGAGAATAAAAATCAGGAGAGGAGCCTAAGAGAATAAAAATCAGGAGTGGAGCCTCAGAGAATAAAAATCAGGAGAGGAGCCTCAGAGAATAAAAATCAGGAGAGGAGCCTAAAAAAATTAAAATCAGGAGAGGAGCCTAAAAAAATTAAAATCAGGAGAGGAGCCTAAAAAAATTAAAATCAGGAGAGGAGCCTAATAGAATAAAAATCAGGAGAGGAGCCTAACAGAATAAAAATCAGGAGAGGAGCCGAATAGAATAAAAATCAGGAGAGGAGCCACAGAGAATAAAAATCAGGAGAGGAGCCTAAAAAAGTTAAAATCAGGAGAGTAGCCTAAGAGAATAAAAATCAGGAGAGGAGCCTAAGAGAATAAAAATCAGGAGAGGAGCCTCAGAGAATAAAAATCAGGGGAGGAGCCTCAGAGAATAAAAATCAGGAGAGGAGCCTCAGAGAATAAAAATCAGGAGAGGACCTCAGAGAATAAAAATCAGGAGAGGAGCCTAAGACAATAAAAATCAGGAGAGGAGCCTCAGAGAATAAAAATCAGGAGAGAAGTCTCAGAGAATAAAAATCAGGAGAGGAGCCTAAAAAAATTAAAATCAGGAGAGGAGCCTAAGAGAATAAAAATCAGGAGAGGAGCCTCAGAGAATAAAAATCAGGAGATGAGCCTAAAAATATTAAAATCAGGAGAGGAGCCTAAGAGAATAAAAATCAGGAGAGGAGCCTAAAAAAATTAGAATCAGGAGAGGAGCCTAAAAAAATTAAAATCAGGAGAGGAGCCTAAGAGAGTAAAAATGAAGAGAGGAGCCTAAGAGAGTAAAAATCAGGAGAGGAGCCTAAAAATATTAAAATCAGGAGAGGAGCCTAAGAGAATAAAAATCAGGAGAGGAGCCTAAGAGCATAGAAATCAGGAGAGGAGCCCAAGAGAATAAAAATCAGGAGAGGAGTCTAAGAGAATAAAAATCAGGAGAGGAGCCTAAGAGAATAAAAATCAGGAGAGGAGCCCAAGAGAATAAAAATCAGGAGAGGAGCCCAAGAGAATAAAAATCAGGAGAGGAGCCTAAAAATATGAAAATCAGGAGAGGAGCCTAAGAGAATAAAAATCAGGAGAGGAGCCTAAGAGAATAAAAATCAGGAGAGGAGCCTAAGAGAAGAAAAACCAGGAGAGGAGCCCAAGAGAATAAAAATCAGGAGAGGAGCCTAAAAATATGAAAATCAGGAGAGGAGCCTAAGAGAATAAAAATCAGGAGAGGAGCCTAAGAGAATAAAAATCAGGAGAGGAGCCTAAAAATACTAAAATCAGGAGAGGAGCCTAAGAGAATAAAAATCAGGAGAGGAGCCTAAGAGAATAAAAGTCAAGAGAGGAGCCTAAGAGAATAAAAATCAGGAGAGGAGCCTAAAAATATTAAAATCAGGAGAGGAGCCTAAGAGAATAAAAATCAGGAGAGGAGCCTAAGAGCATAGAAATCAGGAGAGGAGCCCAAGAGAATAAAAATCAGGAGAGGAGCCTAAGAGAATAAAAATCAGGAGAGGAGCCTAAGAGAATAAAAATCAGGAGAGGAGCCTAAAAATATGAAAATCAGGAAAGGAGCCTAAGAGAATAAAAATCAGGAGAGGAGCCTAAAAATATGAAAATCAGGAGAGGAGCCTAAGAGAATAAAAATCAGGAGAGGAGCATAAAAATATGAAAATCAGGAGAGGAGCCTAAGACAATAAAAATCAGGAGAGGAGCCTAAGAGAATAAAAATCAGGAGAGGAGCCTAAAAATATGAAAATCAGGAGAGGAGCCCAAGAGAATAAAAATCAGGAGAGGAGCCTAAGAGAATAAAAATCAGGAGAGGAGCCTAAGAGAATAAAAATCAGGAGAGGAGCCTAAGAGAATAAAAATCAGGAGAGGAGCCTAAGAGAATAAAAATCAGGAGAGGAGCCTAAGAGAATAAAAATCAGGAGAGGAGCCTAAGAGAATAAAAATCAGGAGAGGAGCCTAAGAGAATAAAAATCAGGAGAGGAGCCTAAGAGAATAAAAATCAGGAGAGGAGCCTAAGAGAATAAAAATCAGGAGAGGAGCCTAAAAATATGAAAATCAGGAGAGGAGCCTAAGAGAATAAAAATCAGGAGAGGAGCCTCAGAGAATAAAAATCAGGAGAGGAGCCTAAGAGAATAAAAATCAGGAGAGGAGCCTAAGAGAATAAAAATCAGGAGAGGAGCCCAAGAGAATAAAAATCAGGAGAGGAGCCTAAAAATATGAAAATCAGGAGAGGAGCCTAAGAGAATAAAAATCAGGAGAGGAGCCTAAAAATATGAAAATCAGGAGAGGAGCCTAAGAGAATAAAAATCAGGAGAGGAGCCTAAAAATATGAAAATCAGAAGAGGAGCCTAAGAGAATAAAAATCAGGAGAGGAGCCTAAAAATATTAAAATCAGGAGAGGAGCCTAAGAGAATAAAAATCAGGAGAGGAGCCTAAGAGAACAAAAATCAGCAGAGGAGCCTAAAAAAATTAAAATCAGGAGAGGAGCCTAAGAGAATAAAAATCAGGAGAGGAGCCTAAGAGAATAAAAATCAGGAGAGGAGCCTAAGAGAATAAAAATCAGGAGAGGAGCCTAAAAATATAAAAAAAAGGAGAGGAGCCTAAGAGAATAAAAATCAGGAGAGGAGCCTAAGAGAATAAAAATTTAGGAGAGGAGGCTAAGAGAATAAAAATCAGGAGAGGAGCCTAAGCGAATAAAAATCAGGAGAGGAGCCTAAAAAAATTAAAATCAGGAGGGGACTCATTTCAAAAATCCCTCCAGGCCAGGCACACACTTGCACCGACTCCCAACCCCTCTCTGGTTCTTTGCCCCGCACTTATCTTGCCGAGAGCCGGGGATGCCAAGCCATCTTGGATGCACAGGAGGGGCACCTGGGCTGCCTCAGGGGTTCCTGCCATCGTCACACTACTAGCAGTCAACTGCGAGAAAGAAAACCAGACTCCATATCTGACTAGCGTGCCACGTGGCCCCAGCCCCCACGATCCCTCGACTCACTCTCAACGAGGCAGGTCCTCGCGTCGTTGGCTCTCACCGGACTCGCACACTGGGGCTGTCATCTTCTGGGATACCTGAGTGAGCGAGAGACAAAATTAGAGGCCATCTCTAAAGCTGCAGTGGATCCCCGCTCCTCCTGCTGCCTCCCCAACTCACCTACAAGGCTCCTCTCTCTTCAGCTGCTCCCAAGACCGCCCCTGCAAATGAAATGGCCAAAGGCTCAAACACTCAGCTCTCAAACATTTAGGGACTGCTCACAACGAAAGCCAAAAACCTCTAAACCCTACACAATCTTTGCTACTCTACCTAGCCGGGACTCTAGACACCCCAGCAGGGCATCGCAAGACCATCCTGCTCACAGACTGGACAGCCATCGGCTCCACTCTCTAAGGGAACTGACAGGTTGATGTCAGACTCCGAGCCATATTCCATCTACCCACTGATCCACGGAGCAGGGCAGAGCAGGTCCAGGCTGACCCCAAGTGACACACCCCACACCTGTGACCACACACACCACGTGACACAAAACACGCACCAGACAAAGGACGGGACGCAGACCGAAACTGCTCTGCCCGGCACACGTGAATCCAAAGATAGAAAGTAAGTCCTTCCTTTGATGAGTCCAAATAACCTGGCACAGGCTACCCCGTGCACCGGACTCATTTCAAAAATCCCTCCAGGCCAGGCACACGCTTGCACCGACTCCCAACCCCTCTCTGGCTCTTTGCCCCGCACTTATCTTGCCGAGAGCCGGGGATGCCAAGCCATCTTGGATGCACAGGAGGGGCACCTGGGCTGCCTCAGGGGTTCCTGCCATCGTCACACTACCAGCAGTCAACTGCGAGAAAGAAAACCAGACTCCATATCTGACTAGCGTGCCACGTGGCCCCAGCCCCCACGATCCCTCGACTCACTCTCAACGAGGCAGGTCCTCGCGTCGCTGGCTCTCACCGGACTCGCACAATGGGGCTGTCATCTTCTGGGATACCTGAGTGAGCGAGAGACAAAATTAGAGGCCATCTCTAAAGCTGCAGTGGATCCCCGCTCCTCCTGCTGCCTCCCCAACTCACCTACAAGGCTCCTCTCTCTTCAGCTGCTCCCAAGACCGCCCCTGCAAATGAAATGGCCAAAGGCTCAAACACTCAGCTCTCAAACATTTAGGGACTGCTCACAACGAAAGCCAAAAACCTCTAAACCCTACACACTCTTTGCTACTCTACCTAGCCGGGACTCTAGACACCCCAGCAGGGCATCGCAAGACCATCCTGCTCACACACTGGACAGCCATCGGCTCCACTCTCTAAGGGAACTGACAGGTTGATGTCAGACTCCGAGCCATATTCCATCTACCCACTGATCCACGGAGCAGGGCAGAGCAGGTCCAGGCTGACCCCAAGTGACACACCCCACACCTGTGACCACACACACCACGTGACACAAAACACGCACCAGACAAAGGACGGGACGCAGACCGAAACTGCTCTGCCCGGCACACGTGAATCCAAAGATAAAAAGTAAGACCTTCCTTTGATGAGTCCAAATAACCTGGCACAGGCTACCCCGTGCACCGGACTCATTTCAAAAATCCCTCCAGGCCAGGCACACGCTTGCACCGACTCCCAACCCCTCTCTGGCTCTTTGCCCCGCACTTATCTTGCCGAGAGCCGGGGATGCCAAGCCATCTTGGATGCACAGGAGGGGCACCTGGGCTGCCTCAGGGGTTCCTGCCATCGTCACACTACCAGCAGTCAACTGCGAGAAAGAAAACCAGACTCCATATCTGACTAGCGTGCCACGTGGCCCCAGCCCCCACGATCCCTCAACTCACTCTCAACGAGGCAGGTCCTCGCGTCGCTGGCTCTCACCGGACTCGCACACTGGGGCTGTCATCTTCTGGGATACCTGAGTGAGCGAGAGACAAAATTAGAGGCCATCTCTAAAGCTGCAGTGGATCCCCGCTCCTCCTGCTGCCTCCCCAACTCACCTACAAGGCTCCTCTCTCTTCAGCTGCTCCCAAGACCGCCCCTGCAAATGAAATGGCCAAAGGCTCAAACACTCAGCTCTCAAACATTTAGGGACTGCTCACAACGAAAGCCAAAAACCTCTAAACCCTACACACTCTTTGCTACTCTACCTAGCCGGGACTCTAGACACTCCAGCAGGGCATCGCAAGACCATCCTGCTCACAGACTGGACAGCCATCGGCTCCACTCTCTAAGGGAACTGACAGGTTGATGTCAGACTCCGAGCCATATTCCATCTACCCACTGATCCACGGAGCAGGGCAGAGCAGGTCCAGGCTGACCCCAAGTGACACACCCCACACCTGTGACCACACACACCACGTGACACAAAACACGCACCAGACAAAGGACGGGACACAGACCGAAACTGCTCTGCCCGGCACACGTGAATCCAAAGATAGAAAGTAAGTCCTTCCTTTGATGAGTCCAAATAACCTGGCACAGGCTACCCCGTGCACCGGACTCATTTCAAAAATCCCTCCAGGCCAGGCACACGCTTGCACCGACTCCCAACCCCTCTCTGGCTCTTTGCCCCGCACTTATCTTTCGGAGAGTCGGGGATGCCAAGCCATCTTGGATGCACAGGAGGGGCACCTGGGCTGCCTCAGGGGTTCCTGCCATCGTCACACTACTAGCAGTCAACTGCGAGAAAGAAAACCAGACTCCATATCTGACTAGCGTGCCACGTGGCCCCAGCCCCCACGATCCCTCGACTCACGCTCAACGAGGCAGGTCCTCGCGTTGTTGGCTCTCACCGGACTCGCACACTGGGGCTGTCATCTTCTGGGATACCTGAGTGAGCAAGAGACAAAATTAGAGGCCATCTCTAAAGCTGCAGTGGATCCCCGCTCCTCCTGCTGCCTCCCCAACTCACCTACAAGGCTCCTCTCTCTTCAGCTGCTCCCAAGACCGCCCCTGCAAATGAAATGGCCAAAGGCTCAAACACTCAGCTCTCAAACATTTAGGGACTGCTCACAACGAAAGCCAAAAACCTCTAAACCCTACACACTCTTTGCTACTCTACCTAGCCGGGACTCTAGACACCCCAGCAGGGCATCGCAAGACCATCCTGCTCACAGACTGGACAGCCATCGGCTCCACTCTCTAAGGGAACTGACAGGTTGATGTCAGACTCCGAGCCATATTCCATCTACCCACTGATCCACGGAGCAGGGCAGAGCAGGTCCAGGCTGACCCCAAGTGACACACCCCACACCTGTGACCACACACACCACGTGACACAAAACACGCACCAGACAAAGGACGGGACGCAGACCGAAACTGCTCTGCCCGGCACACGTGAATCCAAAGATAGAAAGTAAGTCCTTCCTTTGATGAGTCCAAATAACCTGGCACAGGCTACCCCGTGCACCGGACTCATTTCAAAAATCCCTCCAGGCCAGGCACACGCTTGCACCGACTCCCAACCCCTCTCTGGCTCTTTGCCCCGCACTTATCTTGCCGAGAGCCGGGGATGCCAAGCCATCTTGGATGCACAGGAGGGGCACCTGGGCTGCCTCAGGGGTTCCTGCCATCGTCACACTACCAGCAGTCAACTGCGAGAAAGAAAACCAGACTCCATATCTGACTAGCGTGCCACGTGGCCCCAGCCCCCACGATCCCTCGACTCACGCTCAACGAGGCAGGTCCTCGCGTCGCTGGCTCTCACCGGACTCGCACAATGGGGCTGTCATCTTCTGGGATACCTGAGTGAGCGAGAGACACAATTAGAGGCCATCTCTAAAGCTGCAGTGGATCCCCGCTCCTCCTGCTGCCTCCCCAACTCACCTACAAGGCTCCTCTCTCTTCAGCTGCTCCCAAGACCGCCCCTGCAAATGAAATGGCCAAAGGCTCAAACACTCAGCTCTCAAACATTTAGGGACTGCTCACAACGAAAGCCAAAAACCTCTAAACCCTACACACTCTTTGCTACTCTACCTAGCCGGGACTCTAGACACCCCAGCAGGGCATCGCAAGACCATCCTGCTCACAGACTGGACAGCCATCGGCTCCACTCTCTAAGGGAACTGACAGGTTGATGTCAGACTCCGAGCCATATTCCATCTACCCACTGATCCACGGAGCAGGGCAGAGCAGGTCCAGGCTGACCCCAAGTGACACACCCCACATCTGTGACCACACACACCACGTGACACAAAACACGCACCAGACAAAGGACGGGACGCAGACCGAAACTGCTCTGCCCGGCACACGTGAATCCAAAGATAAAAAGTAAGTCCTTCCTTTGATGAGTCCAAATAACCTGGCACAGGCTACCCCGTGCACCGGACTCATTTCAAAAATCCCTCCAGGCCAGGCACACGCTTGCACCGACTCCCAACCCCTCTCTGGCTCTTTGCCCCGCACTTATCTTGCCGAGAGCCGGGGATGCCAAGCCATCTTGGATGCACAGGAGGGGCACCTGGGCTGCCTCAGGGGTTCCTGCCATCGTCACACTACCAGCAGTCAACTGCGAGAAAGAAAACCAGACTCCATATCTGACTAGCGTGCCACGTGGCCCCAGCCCCCACGATCCCTCGACTCACTCTCAACGAGGCAGGTCCTCGCGTCGCTGGCTCTCACCGGACTCGCACACTGGGGCTGTCATCTTCTGGGATACCTGAGTGAGCGAGAGACAAAATTAGAGGCCATCTCTAAAGCTGCAGTGGATCCCCGCTCCTCCTGCTGCTTCCCCAACTCACCTACAAGGCTCCTCTCTCTTCAGCTGCTCCCAAGACCGCCCCTGCAAATGAAATGGCCAAAGGCTCAAACACTCAGCTCTCAAACATTTAGGGACTGCTCACAACGAAAGCCAAAAACCTCTAAACCCTACACACTCTTTGCTACTCTACCTAGCCGGGACTCTAGACACCCCAGCAGGGCATCGCAAGACCATCCTGCTCACAGACTGGACAGCCATCGGCTCCACTCTCTAAGGGAACTGACAGGTTGATGTCAGACTCCGAGCCATATTCCATCTACCCACTGATCCACGGAGCAGGGCAGAGCAGGTCCAGGCTGACCCCAAGTGACACACCCCACACCTGTGACCACACACACCACGTGACACAAAACACGCACCAGACAAAGGACGGGACGCAGACCGAAACTGCTCTGCCCGGCACACGTGAATCCAAAGATAAAAAGTAAGTCCTTCCTTTGATGAGTCCAAATAACCTGGCACAGGCTACCCCGTGCACCGGACTCATTTCAAAAATCCCTCCAGGCCAGGCACACGCTTGCACCGACTCCCAACCCCTCTCTGGCTCTTTGCCCCGCACTTATCTTGCCGAGAGCCGGGGATGCCAAGCCATCTTGGATGCACAGGAGGGGCACCTGGGCTGCCTCAGGGGTTCCTGCCATCGTCACACTACCAGCAGTCAACTGCGAGAAAGAAAACCAGACTCCATATCTGACTAGCGTGGCACGTGGCCCCAGCCCCCACGATCCCTCGACTCACTCTCAACGAGGCAGGTCCTCGCGTCGCTGGCTCTCACCGGACTCGCACAATGGGGCTGTCATCTTCTGGGATACCTGAGTGAGCGAGAGACAAAATTAGAGGCCATCTCTAAAGCTGCAGTGGATCCCCGCTCCTCCTGCTGCTTCCCCAACTCACCTACAAGGCTCCTCTCTCTTCAGCTGCTCCCAAGACCGCCCCTGCAAATGAAATGGCCAAAGGCTCAAACACTCAGCTCTCAAACATTTAGGGACTGCTCACAACGAAAGCCAAAAACCTCTAAACCCTACACACTCTTTGCTACTCTACCTAGCCGGGACTCTAGACACTCCAGCAGGGCATCGCAAGACCATCCTGCTCACAGACTGGACAGTCATCGGCTCCACTCTCTAAGGGAACTGACAGGTTGATGTCAGACTCCGAGCCATATTCCATCTACCCACTGATCCATGGAGCAGGGCAGAGCAGGTCCAGGCTGACCCCAAGTGACACACCCCACACCTGTGACCACACACACCACGTGACACAAAACACGCACCAGACAAAGGACGGGACGCAGACCGAAACTGCTCTGCCCGGCACACGTGAATCCAAAGATAAAAAGTAAGTCCTTCCTTTGATGAGTCCAAATAACCTGGCACAGGATACCCCGTGCACCGGACTCATTTCAAAAATCCCTCCAGGCCAGGCACACACTTGCACCGACTCCCAACCCCTCTCTGGCTCTTTGCCCCGCACTTATCTTGCCGAGAGCCGGGGATGCCAAGCCATCTTGGATGCACAGGAGGGGCACCTGGGCTGCCTCAGGGGTTCCTGCCATCGTCACACTACCAGCAGTCAACTGCGAGAAAGAAAACCAGACTCCATATCTGACTAGCGTGCCACGTGGCCCCAGCCCCCACGATCCCTCGACTCACGCTCAACGAGGCAGGTCCTCGCGTCGTTGGCTCTCACCGGACTCGCACACTGGGGCTGTCATCTTCTGGGATACCTGAGTGAGCGAGAGACACAATTAGAGGCCATCTCTAAAAATGCAGTGGATCCCCGCTCCTCCTGCTGCCTCCCCAACTCACCTACAAGGCTCCTCTCTCTTCAGCTGCTCCCAAGACTGCCCCTGCAAATGAAATGGCCAAAGGCTCAAACACTCAGCTCTCAAACATTTAGGGACTGCTCACAACGAAAGCCAAAAACCTCTAAACCCGACACACTCTTTGCTACTCTACCTAGCCGGGACTCTAGACACCCCAGCAGGGCATCGCAAGACCATCCTGCTCACACACTGGACAGCCATCGGCTCCACTCTCTAAGGGAACTGACAGGTTGATGTCAGACTCCGAGCCATATTCCATCTACCCACTGATCCACGGAGCAGGGCAGAGCAGGTCCAGGCTGACCCCAAGTGACACACCCCACACCTGTGACCACACACACCACGTGACACAAAACACGCACCAGACAAAGGACGGGACGCAGACCGAAACTGCTCTGCCCGGCACACGTGAATCCAAAGATAGAAAGTAAGTCCTTCCTTTGATGAGTCCAAATAACCTGGCACAGGCTACCCCGTGCACCGGACTCATTTCAAAAATCCCTCCAGGCCAGGCACACGCTTGCACCGACTCCCAACCCCTCTCTGGCTCTTTGCCCCGCACTTATCTTGCCGAGAGCCGGGGATGCCAAGCCATCTTGGATGCACAGGAGGGGCACCTGGGCTGCCTCAGGGGTTCCTGCCATCGTCACACTACCAGCAGTCAACTGCGAGAAAGAAAACCAGACTCCATATCTGACTAGCGTGGAACGTGGCCCCAGCCCCCACGATCCCTCGACTCACTCTCAACGAGGCAGGTCCTCGCGTCGCTGGCTCTCACCGGACTCGCACACTGGGGCTGTCATCTTCTGGGATACCTGAGTGAGCGAGAGACAAAATTAGAGGCCATCTCTAAAGCTGCAGTGGATCCCCGCTCCTCCTGCTGCCTCCCCAACTCACCTACAAGGCTCCTCTCTCTTCAGCTGCTCCCAAGACTGCCCCTGCAAATGAAATGGCCAAAGGCTCAAACACTCAGCTCTCAAACATTTAGGGACTGCTCACAACGAAAGCCAAAAACCTCTAAACCCTACACACTCTTTGCTACTCTACCTAGCCGGGACTCTAGACACCCCAGCAGGGCATCGCAAGACCATCCTGCTCACAGACTGGACAGCCATCGGCTCCACTCTCTAAGGGAACTGACAGGTTGATGTCAGACTCCGAGCCATATTCCATCTACCCACTGATCCACGGAGCAGGGCAGAGCAGGTCCAGGCTGACCCCAAGTGACACACCCCACACCTGTGACCACACACACCACGTGACACAAAACACGCACCAGACAAAGGACGGGACACAGACCGAAACTGCTCTGCCCGGCACACGTGAATCCAAAGATAGAAAGTAAGTCCTTCCTTTGATGAGTCCAAATAACCTGGCACAGGCTACCCCGTGCACCGGACTCATTTCAAAAATCCCTCCAGGCCAGGCACACGCTTGCACCGACTCCCAACCCCTCTCTGGCTCTTTGCCCCGCACTTATCTTGCCGAGAGCCGGGGATGCCAAGCCATCTTGGATGCACAGGAGGGGCACCTGGGCTGCCTCAGGGGTTCCTGCCATCGTCACACTACTAGCAGTCAACTGCGAGAAAGAAAACCAGACTCCATATCTGACTAGCGTGGCACGTGGCCCCAGCCCCCACGATCCCTCGACTCACGCTCAACGAGGCAGGTCCTCACGTCGTTGGCTCTCACCGGACTCGCACACTGGGGCTGTCATCTTCTGGGATACCTGAGTGAGCGAGAGACAAAATTAGAGGCCTGCTCTAAAGCTGCAGTGGATCCCCGCTCCTCCTGCTGCCTCCCCAACTCACCTACAAGGCTCCTCTCTCTTCAGCTGCTCCCAAGACCGCCCCTGCAAATGAAATGGCCAAAGGCTCAAACACTCAGCTCTCAAACATTTAGGGACTGCTCACAACGAAAGCCAAAAACCTCTAAACCCTACACACTCTTTGCTACTCTACCTAGCCGGGACTCTAGACACTCCAGCAGGGCATCGCAAGACCATCCTGCTCACAGACTGGACAGCCATCGGCTCCACTCTCTAAGGGAACTGACAGGTTGATGTCAGACTCCGAGCCATATTCCATCTACCCACTGATCCACGGAGCAGGGCAGAGCAGGTCCAGGCTGACCCCAAGTGACACACCCCACACCTGTGACCACACACACCACGTGACACAAAACACGCACCAGACAAAGGACGGGACACAGACCGAAACTGCTCTGCCCGGCACACGTGAATCCAAAGATAAAAAGTAAGTCCTTCCTTTGATGAGTCCAAATAACCTGGCACAGGCTACCCCGTGCACCGGACTCATTTCAAAAATCCCTCCAGGCCAGGCACACACTTGCACCGACTCCCAACCCCTCTCTGGCTCTTTGCCCCGCACTTATCTTGCCGAGAGCCGGGGATGCCAAGCCATCTTGGATGCACAGGAGGGGCACCTGGGCTGCCTCAGGGGTTCCTGCCATCGTCACACTACTAGCAGTCAACTGCGAGAAAGAAAACCAGACTCCATATCTGACTAGCGTGCCACGTGGCCCCAGCCCCCACGATCCCTCGACTCACGCTCAACGAGGCAGGTCCTCGCGTCGTTGGCTCTCACCGGACTCGCACACTGGGGCTGTCATCTTCTGGGATACCTGAGTGAGCGAGAGACACAATTAGAGGCCATCTCTAAAGCTGCAGTGGATCCCCGCTCCTCCTGCTGCTTCCCCAACTCACCTACAAGGCTCCTCTCTCTTCAGCTGCTCCCAAGACCGCCCCTGCAAATGAAATGGCCAAAGGCTCAAACACTCAGCTCTCAAACATTTAGGGACTGCTCACAACGAAAGCCAAAAACCTCTAAACCCTACACACTCTTTGCTACTCTACCTAGCCAGGACTCTAGACACCCCAGCAGGGCATCGCAAGACCATCCTGCTCACACACTGGACAGCCATCAGCTCCACTCTCTAAGGGAACTGACAGGTTGATGTCAGACTCCGAGCCATATTCCATCTACCCACTGATCCACGGAGCAGGGCAGAGCAGGTCCAGGCTGACCCCAAGTGACACACCCCACACCTGTGACCACACACACCACGTGACACAAAACACGCACCAGACAAAGGACGGGACGCAGACCGAAACTGCTCTGCCCGGCACACGTGAATCCAAAGATAAAAAGTAAGTCCTTCCTTTGATGAGTCCAAATAACCTGGCACAGGCTACCCCGTGCACCGGACTCATTTCAAAAATCCCTCCAGGCCAGGCACACGCTTGCACCGACTCCCAACCCCTCTCTGGCTCTTTGCCCCGCACTTATCTTTCCGAGAGCGGATTATGCGAAGCCATCTTGGATGCACAGGAGGGGCACCTGGGCTGCCTCAGGGGTTCCTGCCATCGTCACACTACTAGCAGTCAACTGCGAGAAAGAAAACCAGACTCCATATCTGACTAGCGTGGCACGTGGCCCCAGCCCCCACGATCCCTCGACTCACTCTCAACGAGGCAGGTCCTCGCGTCGCTGGCTCTCACCGGACTCGCATACTGGGGCTGTCATCTTCTGGGATACCTGAGTGAGCGAGAGACAAAATTAGAGGCCATCTCTAAAGCTGCAGTGGATCCCCGCTCCTCCTGCTGCTTCCCCAACTCACCTACAAGGCTCCTCTCTCTTCAGCTGCTCCCAAGACCGCCCCTGCAAATGAAATGGCCAAAGGCTCAAACACTCAGCTCTCAAACATTTAGGGACTGCTCACAACGAAAGCCAAAAACCTCTAAACCCTACACACTCTTTGCTACTCTACCTAGCCGGGACTCTAGACACTCCAGCAGAGCATCGCAAGACCATCCTGCTCACAGACTGGACAGCCATCGGCTCCACTGTCTAAGGGAACTGACAGGTTGATGTCAGACTCCGAGCCATATTCCATCTACCCACTGATCCACGGAGCAGGGCAGAGCAGGTCCAGGCTGACCCCAAGTGACACACCCCACACCTGTGACCACACACACCACGTGACACAAAACACGCACCAGACAAAGGACGGGACGCAGACCGAAACTGCTCTGCCCGGCACACGTGAATCCAAAGATAAAAAGTAAGTCCTTCCTTTGATGAGTCCAAATAACCTGGCACAGGCTACCCCGTGCACCGGACTCATTTCAAAAATCCCTCCAGGCCAGGCACACGCTTGCACCGACTCCCAACCCCTCTCTGGCTCTTTGCCCCGCACTTATCTTGCCGAGAGCCGGGGATGCGAAGCCATCTTGGATGCACAGGAGGGGCACCTGGGCTGCCTCAGGGGTTCCTGCCATCGTCACACTACTAGCAGTCAACTGCGAGAAAGAAAACCAGACTCCATATCTGACTAGCGTGCCACGTGGCCCCAGCCCCCACGATCCCTCGACTCACGCTCAACGAGGCAGGTCCTCACGTCGTTGGCTCTCACCGGACTCGCACACTGGGGCTGTCATCTTCTGGGATACCTGAGTGAGCGAGAGACAAAATTAGAGGCCTGCTCTAAAGCTGCAGTGGATCCCCGCTCCTCCTGCTGCCTCCCCAACTCACCTACAAGGCTCCTCTCTCTTCAGCTGCTCCCAAGACCGCCCCTGCAAATGAAATGGCCAAAGGCTCAAACACTCAGCTCTCAAACATTTAGGGACTGCTCACAACGAAAGCCAAAAACCTCTAAACCCTACACACTCTTTGCTACTCTACCTAGCCGGGACTCTAGACACTCCAGCAGGGCATCGCAAGACCATCCTGCTCACAGACTGGACAGCCATCGGCTCCACTCTCTAAGGGAACTGACAGGTTGATGTCAGACTCCGAGCCATATTCCATCTACCCACTGATCCACGGAGCAGGGCAGAGCAGGTCCAGGCTGACCCCAAGTGACACACCCCACACCTGTGACCACACACACCACGTGACACAAAACACGCACCAGACAAAGGACGGGACGCAGACCGAAACTGCTCTGCCCGGCACACGTGAATCCAAAGATAAAAAGTAAGTCCTTCCTTTGATGAGTCCAAATAACCTGGCACAGGCTACCCCGTGCACCGGACTCATTTCAAAAATCCCTCCAGGCCAGGCACACGCTTGCACCGACTCCCAACCCCTCTCTGGCTCTTTGCCCCGCACTTATCTTTCCGAGAGCGGATTATGCGAAGCCATCTTGGATGCACAGGAGGGGCACCTGGGCTGCCTCAGGGGTTCCTGCCATCGTCACACTACTAGCAGTCAACTGCGAGAAAGAAAACCAGACTCCATATCTGACTAGCGTGCCACGTGGCCCCAGCCCCCACGATCCCTCGACTCACTCTCAACGAGGCAGGTCCTCGCGTCGTTGGCTCTCACCAGACTCGCACACTGGGGCTGTCATCTTCTGGGATACCTGAGTGAGCGAGAGACAAAATTAGAGGCCATCTCTAAAGCTGCAGTGGATCCCCGCTCCTCCTGCTGCCTCCCCAACTCACCTACAAGGCTCCTCTCTCTTCAGCTGCTCCCAAGACTGCCCCTGCAAATGAAATGGCCAAAGGCTCAAACACTCAGCTCTCAAACATTTAGGGACTGCTCACAACGAAAGCCAAAAACCTCTAAACCCTACACACTCTTTGCTACTCTACCTAGCCGGGACTCTAGACACCCCAGCAGGGCATCGCAAGACCATCCTGCTCACAGACTGGACAGCCATCGGCTCCACTCTCTAAGGGAACTGACAGGTTGATGTCAGACTCCGAGCCATATTCCATCTACCCACTGATCCACGGAGCAGGGCAGAGCAGGTCCAGGCTGACCCCAAGTGACACACCCCACACCTGTGACCACACACACCACGTGACACAAAACACGCACCAGACAAAGGACGGGACACAGACCGAAACTGCTCTGCCCGGCACACGTGAATCCAAAGATAGAAAGTAAGTCCTTCCTTTGATGAGTCCAAATAACCTGGCACAGGATACCCCGTGCACCGGACTCATTTCAAAAATCCCTCCAGGCCAGGCACACGCTTGCACCGACTCCCAACCCCTCTCTGGCTCTTTGCCCCGCACTTATCTTGCCGAGAGCCGGGGATGCCAAGCCATCTTGGATGCACAGGAGGGGCACCTGGGCTGCCTCAGGGGTTCCTGCCATCGTCACACTACCAGCAGTCAACTGCGAGAAAGAAAACCAGACTCCATATCTGACTAGCGTGGCACGTGGCCCCAGCCCCCACGATCCCTCGACTCACGCTCAACGAGGCAGGTCCTCGCGTCGCTGGCTCTCACCGGACTCGCATACTGGGGCTGTCATCTTCTGGGATACCTGAGTGAGCGAGAGACAAAATTAGAGGCCATCTCTAAAGCTGCAGTGGATCCCCGCTCCTCCTGCTGCTTCCCCAACTCACCTACAAGGCTCCTCTCTCTTCAGCTGCTCCCAAGACCGCCCCTGCAAATGAAATGGCCAAAGGCTCAAACACTCAGCTCTCAAACATTTAGGGACTGCTCACAACGAAAGCCAAAAACCTCTAAACCCTACACACTCTTTGCTACTCTACCTAGCCGGGACTCTAGACACTCCAGCAGAGCATCGCAAGACCATCCTGCTCACAGACTGGACAGCCATCGGCTCCACTGTCTAAGGGAACTGACAGGTTGATGTCAGACTCCGAGCCATATTCCATCTACCCACTGATCCACGGAGCAGGGCAGAGCAGGTCCAGGCTGACCCCAAGTGACACACCCCACACCTGTGACCACACACACCACGTGACACAAAACACGCACCAGACAAAGGACGGGACGCAGACCGAAACTGCTCTGCCCGGCACACGTGAATCCAAAGATAAAAAGTAAGTCCTTCCTTTGATGAGTCCAAATAACCTGGCACAGGCTACCCCGTGCACCGGACTCATTTCAAAAATCCCTCCAGGCCAGGCACACGCTTGCACCGACTCCCAACCCCTCTCTGGCTCTTTGCCCCGCACTTATCTTTCCGAGAGCGGATTATGCGAAGCCATCTTGGATGCACAGGAGGGGCACCTGGGCTGCCTCAGGGGTTCCTGCCATCGTCACACTACCAGCAGTCAACTGCGAGAAAGAAAACCAGACTCCATATCTGACTAGCGTGCCACGTGGCCCCAGCCCCCACGATCCCTCGACTCACTCTCAACGAGGCAGGTCCTCGCGTCGCTGGCTCTCACCGGACTCGCACAATGGGGCTGTCATCTTCTGGGATACCTAAATGAGCGAGAGACAAAATTAGAGGCCATCTCTAAAGCTGCAGTGGATCCCCGCTCCTCCTGCTGCTTCCCCAACTCACCTACAAGGCTCCTCTCTCTTCAGCTGCTCCCAAGACCGCCCCTGCAAATGAAATGGCCAAAGGCTCAAACACTCAGCTCTCAAACATTTAGGGACTGCTCACAACGAAAGCCAAAAACCTCTAAACCCTACACACTCTTTGCTACTCTACCTAGCCGGGACTCTAGACACCCCAGCAGGGCATCGCAAGACCATCCTGCTCACAGACTGGACAGCCATCGGCTCCACTCTCTAAGGGAACTGACAGGTTGATGTCAGACTCCGAGCCATATTCCATCTACCCACTGATCCACGGAGCAGGGCAGAGCAGGTCCAGGCTGACCCCAAGTGACACACCCCACACCTGTGACCACACACACCACGTGACACAAAACACGCACCAGACAAAGGACGGGACGCAGACCGAAACTGCTCTGCCCGGCACACGTGAATCCAAAGATAAAAAGTAAGTCCTTCCTTTGATGAGTCCAAATAACCTGGCACAGGCTACCCCGTGCACCGGACTCATTTCAAAAATCCCTCCAGGCCAGGCACACGCTTGCACCGACTCCCAACCCCTCTCTGGCTCTTTGCCCCGCACTTATCTTTCCAAGAGCCGGGGATGCCAAGCCATCTTGGATGCACAGGAGGGGCACCTGGGCTGCCTCAGGGGTTCCTGCCATCGTCACACTACCAGCAGTCAACTGCGAGAAAGAAAACCAGACTCCATATCTGACTAGCGTGGCACGTGGCCCCAGCCCCCACGATCCCTCTACTCACGCTCAACGAGGCAGGTCCTCGCGTCGCTGGCTCTCACCGGACTCGCACACTGGGGCTGTCATCTTCTGGGATACCTGAGTGAGCGAGAGACACAATTAGAGGCCATCTCTAAAGCTGCAGTGGATCCCCGCTCCTCCTGCTGCTTCCCCAACTCACCTACAAGGCTCCTCTCTCTTCAGCTGCTCCCAAGACCGCCCCTGCAAATGAAATGGCCAAAGGCTCAAACACTCAGCTCTCAAACATTTAGGGACTGCTCACAACGAAAGCCAAAAACCTCTAAACCCTACACACTCTTTGCTACTCTACCTAGCCGGGACTCTAGACACTCCAGCAGGGCATCGCAAGACCATCCTGCTCACAGACTGGACAGCCATCGGCTCCACTCTCTAAGGGAACTGACAGGTTGATGTCAGACTCCGAGCCATATTCCATCTACCCACTGATCCACGGAGCAGGGCAGAGCAGGTCCAGGCTGACCCCAAGTGACACACCCCACACCTGTGACCACACACACCACGTGACACAAAACACGCACCAGACAAAGGACGGGACACAGACCGAAACTGCTCTGCCCGGCACACGTGAATCCAAAGATAGAAAGTAAGTCCTTCCTTTGATGAGTCCAAATAACCTGGCACAGGCTACCCCGTGCACCGGACTCATTTCAAAAATCCCTCCAGGCCAGGCACACGCTTGCACCGACTCCCAACCCCTCTCTGGCTCTTTGCCCCGCACTTATCTTTCCGAGAGCGGATTATGCGAAGCCATCTTGGATGCACAGGAGGGGCACCTGGACTGCCTCAGAAGTTCCTGCCATCGTCACACTACTAGCAGTCAACTGCGAGAAAGAAAACCAGACTCCATATCTGACTAGCGTGCCACGTGGCCCCAGCCCCCACGATCCCTCGACTCACTCTCAACGAGGCAGGTCCTCGCGTCGCTGGCTCTCACCGGACTCGCACACTGGGGCTGTCATCTTCTGGGATACCTGAGTGAGCGAGAGACAAAATTAGAGGCCTGCTCTAAAGCTGCAGTGGATCCCCGCTCCTCCTGCTGCCTCCCCAACTCACCTACAAGGCTCCTCTCTCTTCAGCTGCTCCCAAGACCGCCCCTGCAAATGAAATGGCCAAAGGCTCAAACACTCAGCTCTCAAACATTTAGGGACTGCTCACAACGAAAGCCAAAAACCTCTAAACCCTACACACTCTTTGCTACTCTACCTAGCCGGGACTCTAGACACCCCAGCAGGGCATCGCAAGACCATCCTGCTCACAGACTGGACAGCCATCGGCTCCACTCTCTAAGGGAACTGACAGGTTGATGTCAGACTCCGAGCCATATTCCATCTACCCACTGATCCACGGAGCAGGGCAGAGCAGGTCCAGGCTGACCCCAAGTGACACACCCCACACCTGTGACCACACACACCACGTGACACAAAACACGCACCAGACAAAGGACGGGACGCAGACCGAAACTGCTCTGCCCGGCACACGTGAATCCAAAGATAAAAAGTAAGTCCTTCCTTTGATGAGTCCAAATAACCTGGCACAGGATACCCCGTGCACCGGACTCATTTCAAAAATCCCTCCAGGCCAGGCACACGCTTGCACCGACTCCCAACCCCTCTCTGGCTCTTTGCCCCGCACTTATCTTTCCGAGAGCGGATTATGCGAAGCCATCTTGGATGCACAGGAGGGGCACCTGGACTGCCTCAGAAGTTCCTGCCATCGTCACACTACTAGCAGTCAACTGCGAGAAAGAAAACCAGACTCCATATCTGACTAGCGTGGCACGTGGCCCCAGCCCCCACGATCCCTCGACTCACTCTCAACGAGGCAGGTCCTCGCGTCGCTGGCTCTCACCGGACTCGCACACTGGGGCTGTCATCTTCTGGGATACCTGAGTGAGCGAGAGACAAAATTAGAGGCCATCTCTAAAGCTGCAGTGGATCCCCGCTCCTCCTGCTGCCTCCCCAACTCACCTACAAGGCTCCTCTCTCTTCAGCTGCTCCCAAGACCGCCCCTGCAAATGAAATGGCCAAAGGCTCAAACACTCAGCTCTCAAACATTTAGGGACTGCTCACAACGAAAGCCAAAAACCTCTAAACCCTACACACTCTTTGCTACTCTACCTAGCCGGGACTCTAGACACCCCAGCAGGGCATCGCAAGACCATCCTGCTCACACACTGGACAGCCATCGGCTCCACTCTCTAAGGGAACTGACAGGTTGATGTCAGACTCCGAGCCATATTCCATCTACCCACTGATCCACGGAGCAGGGCAGAGCAGGTCCAGGCTGACCCCAAGTGACACACCCCACACCTGTGACCACACACACCACGTGACACAAAACACGCACCAGACAAAGGACGGGACGCAGACCGAAACTGCTCTGCCCGGCACACGTGAATCCAAAGATAAAAAGTAAGTCCTTCCTTTGATGAGTCCAAATAACCTGGCACAGGATACCCCGTGCACCGGACTCATTTCAAAAATCCCTCCAGGCCAGGCACACACTTGCACCGACTCCCAACCCCTCTCTGGCTCTTTGCCCCGCACTTATCTTTCCGAGAGCCGGGGATGCCAAGCCATCTTGGATGCACAGGAGGGGCACCTGGGCTGCCTCAGGGGTTCCTGCCATCGTCACACTACTAGCAGTCAACTGCGAGAAAGAAAACCAGACTCCATATCTGACTAGCGTGGCACGTGGCCCCAGCCCCCACGATCCCTCGACTCACTCTCAACGAGGCAGGTCCTCGCGTCGCTGGCTCTCACCGGACTCGCACACTGGGGCTGTCATCTTCTGGGATACCTGAGTGAGCGAGAGACAAAATTAGAGGCCATCTCTAAAGCTGCAGTGGATCCCCGCTCCTCCTGCTGCTTCCCCAACTCACCTACAAGGCTCCTCTCTCTTCAGCTGCTCCCAAGACCGCCCCTGCAAATGAAATGGCCAAAGGCTCAAACACTCAGCTCTCAAACATTTAGGGACTGCTCACAACGAAAGCCAAAAACCTCTAAACCCTACACACTCTTTGCTACTCTACCTAGCCGGGACTCTAGACACTCCAGCAGGGCATCGCAAGACCATCCTGCTCACACACTGGACAGCCATCGGCTCCACTCTCTAAGGGAACTGACAGGTTGATGTCAGACTCCGAGCCATATTCCATCTACCCACTGATCCACGGAGCAGGGCAGAGCAGGTCCAGGCTGACCCCAAGTGACACACCCCACACCTGTGACCACACACACCACGTGACACAAAACACGCACCAGACAAAGGACGGGACACAGACCGAAACTGCTCTGCCCGGCACACGTGAATCCAAAGATAGAAAGTAAGTCCTTCCTTTGATGAGTCCAAATAACCTGGCACAGGCTACCCCGTGCACCGGACTCATTTCAAAAATCCCTCCAGGCCAGGCACACGCTTGCACCGACTCCCAACCCCTCTCTGGCTCTTTGCCCCGCACTTATCTTGCCGAGAGCCGGGGATGCCAAGCCATCTTGGATGCACAGGAGGGGCACCTGGGCTGCCTCAGGGGTTCCTGCCATCGTCACACTACTAGCAGTCAACTGCGAGAAAGAAAACCAGACTCCATATCTGACTAGCGTGCCACGTGGCCCCAGCCCCCACGATCCCTCGACTCACGCTCAACGAGGCAGGTCCTCGCGTCGGTGGCTCTCACCGGACTCGCACACTGGGGCTGTCATCTTCTGGGATACCTGAGTGAGCAAGAGACAAAATTAGAGGCCATCTCTAAAGCTGCAGTGGATCCCCGCTCCTCCTGCTGCCTCCCCAACTCACCTACAAGGCTCCTCTCTCTTCAGCTGCTCCCAAGACCGCCCCTGCAAATGAAATGGCCAAAGGCTCAAACACTCAGCTCTCAAACATTTAGGGACTGCTCACAACGAAAGCCAAAAACCTCTAAACCCTACACACTCTTTGCTACTCTACCTAGCCGGGACTCTAGACACCCCAGCAGGGCATCGCAAGACCATCCTGCTCACAGACTGGACAGCCATCGGCTCCACTCTCTAAGGGAACTGACAGGTTGATGTCAGACTCCGAGCCATATTCCATCTACCCACTGATCCACGGAGCAGGGCAGAGCAGGTCCAGGCTGACCCCAAGTGACACACCCCACACCTGTGACCACACACACCACGTGACACAAAACACGCACCAGACAAAGGACGGGACGCAGACCGAAACTGCTCTGCCCGGCACACGTGAATCCAAAGATAAAAAGTAAGTCCTTCCTTTGATGAGTCCAAATAACCTGGCACAGGCTACCCCGTGCACCGGACTCATTTCAAAAATCCCTCCAGGCCAGGCACACGCTTGCACCGACTCCCAACCCCTCTCTGGCTCTTTGCCCCGCACTTATCTTTCCGAGAGCGGATTATGCGAAGCCATCTTGGATGCACAGGAGGGGCACCTGGACTGCCTCAGAAGTTCCTGCCATCGTCACACTACTAGCAGTCAACTGCGAGAAAGAAAACCAGACTCCATATCTGACTAGCGTGCCACGTGGCCCCAGCCCCCACGATCCCTCGACTCACGCTCAACGAGGCAGGTCCTCGCGTCGTTGGCTCTCACCGGACTCGCACACTGGGGCTGTCATCTTCTGGGATACCTGAGTGAGCGAGAGACACAATTAGAGGTCTGCTCTAAAGCTGCAGTGGATCCCCGCTCCTCCTGCTGCCTCCCCAACTCACCTACAAGGCTCCTCTCTCTTCAGCTGCTCCCAAGACCGCCCCTGCAAATGAAATGGCCAAAGGCTCAAACACTCAGCTCTCAAACATTTAGGGACTGCTCACAACGAAAGCCAAAAACCTCTAAACCCTACACACTCTTTGCTACTCTACCTAGCCGGGACTCTAGACACCCCAGCAGGGCATCGCAAGACCATCCTGCTCACAGACTGGACAGCCATCGGCTCCACTCTCTAAGGGAACTGACAGGTTGATGTCAGACTCCGAGCCATATTCCATCTACCCACTGATCCACGGAGCAGGGCAGAGCAGGTCCAGGCTGACCCCAAGTGACACACCCCACACCTGTGACCACACACACCACGTGACACAAAACACGCACCAGACAAAGGACGGGACGCAGACCGAAACTGCTCTGCCCGGCACACGTGAATCCAAAGATAGAAAGTAAGTCCTTCCTTTGATGAGTCCAAATAACCTGGCACAGGCTACCCCGTGCACCGGACTCATTTCAAAAATCCCTCCAGGCCAGGCACACGCTTGCACCGACTCCCAACCCCTCTCTGGCTCTTTGCCCCGCACTTATCTTGCCGAGAGCCGGGGATGCCAAGCCATCTTGGATGCACAGGAGGGGCACCTGGGCTGCCTCAGGGGTTCCTGCCATCGTCACACTACTAGCAGTCAACTGCGAGAAAGAAAACCAGACTCCATATCTGACTAGCGTGGCACGTGGCCCCAGCCCCCACGATCCCTCGACTCACGCTCAACGAGGCAGGTCCTCGCGTCGGTGGCTCTCACCGGACTCGCACACTGGGGCTGTCATCTTCTGGGATACCTGAGTGAGCAAGAGACAAAATTAGAGGCCATCTCTAAAGCTGCAGTGGATCCCCGCTCCTCCTGCTGCCTCCCCAACTCACCTACAAGGCTCCTCTCTCTTCAGCTGCTCCCAAGACCGCCCCTGCAAATGAAATGGCCAAAGGCTCAAACACTCAGCTCTCAAACATTTAGGGACTGCTCACAACGAAAGCCAAAAACCTCTAAACCCTACACACTCTTTGCTACTCTACCTAGCCGGGACTCTAGACACCCCAGCAGGGCATCGCAAGACCATCCTGCTCACAGACTGGACAGCCATCGGCTCCACTCTCTAAGGGAACTGACAGGTTGATGTCAGACTCCGAGCCATATTCCATCTACCCACTGATCCACGGAGCAGGGCAGAGCAGGTCCAGGCTGACCCCAAGTGACACACCCCACACCTGTGACCACACACACCACGTGACACAAAACACGCACCAGACAAAGGACGGGACGCAGACCGAAACTGCTCTGCCCGGCACACGTGAATCCAAAGATAAAAAGTAAGTCCTTCCTTTGATGAGTCCAAATAACCTGGCACAGGCTACCCCATGCACCGGACTCATTTCAAAAATCCCTCCAGGCCAGGCACACGCTTGCACCGACTCCCAACCCCTCTCTGGCTCTTTGCCCCGCACTTATCTTTCCGAGAGCGGATTATGCGAAGCCATCTTGGATGCACAGGAGGGGCACCTGGACTGCCTCAGAAGTTCCTGCCATCGTCACACTACTAGCAGTCAACTGCGAGAAAGAAAACCAGACTCCATATCTGACTAGCGTGCCACGTGGCCCCAGCCCCCACGATCCCTCGACTCACTCTCAACAAGGCAGGTCCTCGCGTCGCTGGCTCTCACCGGACTCGCACAATGGGGCTGTCATCTTCTGGGATACCTGAGTGAGCGAGAGACAAAATTAGAGGCCATCTCTAAAGCTGCAGTGGATCCCCGCTCCTCCTGCTGCTTCCCCAACTCACCTACAAGGCTCCTCTCTCTTCAGCTGCTCCCAAGACCGCCCCTGCAAATGAAATGGCCAAAGGCTCAAACACTCAGCTCTCAAACATTTAGGGACTGCTCACAACGAAAGCCAAAAACCTCTAAACCCTACACACTCTTTGCTACTCTACCTAGCCGGGACTCTAGACACTCCAGCAGGGCATCGCAAGACCATCCTGCTCACAGACTGGACAGCCATCGGCTCCACTCTCTAAGGGAACTGACAGGTTGATGTCAGACTCCGAGCCATATTCCATCTACCCACTGATCCACGGAGCAGGGCAGAGCAGGTCCAGGCTGACCCCAAGTGACACACCCCACACCTGTGACCACACACACCACGTGACACAAAACACGCACCAGACAAAGGACGGGACGCAGACCGAAACTGCTCTGCCCGGCACACGTGAATCCAAAGATAAAAAGTAAGTCCTTCCTTTGATGAGTCCAAATAACCTGGCACAGGATACCCCGTGCACCGGACTCATTTCAAAAATCCCTCCAGGCCAGGCACACACTTGCACCGACTCCCAACCCCTCTCTGGCTCTTTGCCCCACACTTATCTTTCCGAGAGCCGGGGATGCCAAGCCATCTTGGATGCACGGGAGGGGCACCTGGGCTGCCTCAGGGGTTCCTGCCATCGTCACACTACTAGCAGTCAACTGCGAGAAAGAAAACCAGACTCCATATCTGACTAGCGTGCCACGTGGCCCCAGCCCCCACGATCCCTCGACTCACGCTCAACGAGACAGGTCCTCGCGTCGCTGGCTCTCACCGGACTCGCACACTGGGGCTGTCATCTTCTGGGATACCTGAGTGAGCGAGAGACAAAATTAGAGGCCATCTCTAAAGCTGCAGTGGATCCCCGCTCCTCCTGCTGCTTCCCCAACTCACCTACAAGGCTCCTCTCTCTTCAGCTGCTCCCAAGACCGCCCCTGCAAATGAAATGGCCAAAGGCTCAAACACTCAGCTCTCAAACATTTAGGGACTGCTCACAACGAAAGCCAAAAACCTCTAAACCCTACACACTCTTTGCTACTCTACCTAGCCGGGACTCTAGACACTCCAGCAGGGCATCGCAAGACCATCCTGCTCACAGACTGGACAGCCATCGGCTCCACTCTCTAAGGGAACTGACAGGTTGATGTCAGACTCCGAGCCATATTCCATCTACCCACTGATCCACGGAGCAGGGCAGAGCAGGTCCAGGCTGACCCCAAGTGACACACCCCACACCTGTGACCACACACACCACGTGACACAAAACACGCACCAGACAAAGGACGGGACGCAGACCGACACTGCTCTGCCCGGCACACGTGAATCCAAAGATAAAAAGTAAGTCCTTCCTTTGATGAGTCCAAATAACCTGGCACAGGATACCCCGTGCACCGGACTCATTTCAAAAATCCCTCCAGGCCAGGCACACACTTGCACCGACTCCCAACCCCTCTCTGGCTCTTTGCCCCACACTTATCTTTCCGAGAGCCGGGGATGCCAAGCCATCTTGGATGCACGGGAGGGGCACCTGGGCTGCCTCAGGGGTTCCTGCCATCGTCACACTACTAGCAGTCAACTGCGAGAAAGAAAACCAGACTCCATATCTGACTAGCGTGCCACGTGGCCCCAGCCCCCACGATCCCTCGACTCACGCTCAACGAGACAGGTCCTCGCGTCGCTGGCTCTCACCAGACTCGCACACTGGGGCTGTCATCTTCTGGGATACCTGAGTGAGCAAGAGACAAAATTAGAGGCCATCTCTAAAGCTGCAGTGGATCCCCGCTCCTCCTGCTGCTTCCCCAACTCACCTACAAGGCTCCTCTCTCTTCAGCTGCTCCCAAGACCGCCCCTGCAAATGAAATGGCCAAAGGCTCAAACACTCAGCTCTCAAACATTTAGGGACTGCTCACAACGAAAGCCAAAAACCTCTAAACCCTACACACTCTTTGCTACTCTACCTAGCCGGGACTCTAGACACTCCAGCAGGGCATCGCAAGACCATCCTGCTCACAGACTGGACAGCCATCGGCTCCACTCTCTAAGGGAACTGACAGGTTGATGTCAGACTCCGAGCCATATTCCATCTACCCACTGATCCACGGAGCAGGGCAGAGCAGGTCCAGGCTGACCCCAAGTGACACACCCCACACCTGTGACCACACACACCACGTGACACAAAACACGCACCAGACAAAGGACGGGACGCAGACCGAAACTGCTCTGCCCGGCACACGTGAATCCAAAGATAAAAAGTAAGTCCTTCCTTTGATGAGTCCAAATAACCTGGCACAGGCTACCCCGTGCACCGGACTCATTTCAAAAATCCCTCCAGGCCAGGCACACGCTTGCACCGACTCCCAACCCCTCTCTGGCTCTTTGCCCCGCACTTATCTTGCCGAGAGCCGGGGATGCCAAGCCATCTTGGATGCACAGGAGGGGCACCTGGGCTGCCTCAGGGGTTCCTGCCATCGTCACACTACTAGCAGTCAACTGCGAGAAAGAAAACCAGACTCCATATCTGACTAGCGTGGCACGTGGCCCCAGCCCCCACGATCCCTCGACTCACGCTCAACGAGGCAGGTCCTCGCGTCGGTGGCTCTCACCGGACTCGCACACTGGGGCTGTCATCTTCTGGGATACCTGAGTGAGCAAGAGACAAAATTAGAGGCCATCTCTAAAGCTGCAGTGGATCCCCGCTCCTCCTGCTGCCTCCCCAACTCACCTACAAGGCTCCTCTCTCTTCAGCTGCTCCCAAGACCGCCCCTGCAAATGAAATGGCCAAAGGCTCAAACACTCAGCTCTCAAACATTTAGGGACTGCTCACAACGAAAGCCAAAAACCTCTAAACCCTACACACTCTTTGCTACTCTACCTAGCCGGGACTCTAGACACCCCAGCAGGGCATCGCAAGACCATCCTGCTCACAGACTGGACAGCCATCGGCTCCACTCTCTAAGGGAACTGACAGGTTGATGTCAGACTCCGAGCCATATTCCATCTACCCACTGATCCACGGAGCAGGGCAGAGCAGGTCCAGGCTGACCCCAAGTGACACACCCCACACCTGTGACCACACACACCACGTGACACAAAACACGCACCAGACAAAGGACGGGACGCAGACCGAAACTGCTCTGCCCGGCACACGTGAATCCAAAGATAAAAAGTAAGTCCTTCCTTTGATGAGTCCAAATAACCTGGCACAGGCTACCCCATGCACCGGACTCATTTCAAAAATCCCTCCAGGCCAGGCACACGCTTGCACCGACTCCCAACCCCTCTCTGGCTCTTTGCCCCGCACTTATCTTTCCGAGAGCGGATTATGCGAAGCCATCTTGGATGCACAGGAGGGGCACCTGGACTGCCTCAGAAGTTCCTGCCATCGTCACACTACTAGCAGTCAACTGCGAGAAAGAAAACCAGACTCCATATCTGACTAGCGTGCCACGTGGCCCCAGCCCCCACGATCCCTCGACTCACTCTCAACAAGGCAGGTCCTCGCGTAGCTGGCTCTCACCGGACTCGCACAATGGGGCTGTCATCTTCTGGGATACCTGAGTGAGCGAGAGACAAAATTAGAGGCCATCTCTAAAGCTGCAGTGGATCCCCGCTCCTCCTGCTGCTTCCCCAACTCACCTACAAGGCTCCTCTCTCTTCAGCTGCTCCCAAGACCGCCCCTGCAAATGAAATGGCCAAAGGCTCAAACACTCAGCTCTCAAACATTTAGGGACTGCTCACAACGAAAGCCAAAAACCTCTAAACCCTACACACTCTTTGCTACTCTACCTAGCCGGGACTCTAGACACTCCAGCAGGGCATCGCAAGACCATCCTGCTCACAGACTGGACAGCCATCGGCTCCACTCTCTAAGGGAACTGACAGGTTGATGTCAGACTCCGAGCCATATTCCATCTACCCACTGATCCACGGAGCAGGGCAGAGCAGGTCCAGGCTGACCCCAAGTGACACACCCCACACCTGTGACCACACACACCACGTGACACAAAACACGCACCAGACAAAGGACGGGACGCAGACCGAAACTGCTCTGCCCGGCACACGTGAATCCAAAGATAAAAAGTAAGTCCTTCCTTTGATGAGTCCAAATAACCTGGCACAGGATACCCCGTGCACCGGACTCATTTCAAAAATCCCTCCAGGCCAGGCACACACTTGCACCGACTCCCAACCCCTCTCTGGCTCTTTGCCCCACACTTATCTTTCCGAGAGCCGGGGATGCCAAGCCATCTTGGATGCACGGGAGGGGCACCTGGGCTGCCTCAGGGGTTCCTGCCATCGTCACACTACTAGCAGTCAACTGCGAGAAAGAAAACCAGACTCCATATCTGACTAGCGTGCCACGTGGCCCCAGCCCCCACGATCCCTCGACTCACGCTCAACGAGGCAGGTCCTCGCGTCGCTGGCTCTCACCGGACTCGCACACTGGGGCTGTCATCTTCTGGGATACCTGAGTGAGCGAGAGACAAAATTAGAGGCCATCTCTAAAGCTGCAGTGGATCCCCGCTCCTCCTGCTGCTTCCCCAACTCACCTACAAGGCTCCTCTCTCTTCAGCTGCTCCCAAGACCGCCCCTGCAAATGAAATGGCCAAAGGCTCAAACACTCAGCTCTCAAACATTTAGGGACTGCTCACAACGAAAGCCAAAAACCTCTAAACCCTACACACTCTTTGCTACTCTACCTAGCCGGGACTCTAGACACTCCAGCAGGGCATCGCAAGACCATCCTGCTCACAGACTGGACAGCCATCGGCTCCACTCTCTAAGGGAACTGACAGGTTGATGTCAGACTCCGAGCCATATTCCATCTACCCACTGATCCACGGAGCAGGGCAGAGCAGGTCCAGGCTGACCCCAAGTGACACACCCCACACCTGTGACCACACACACCACGTGACACAAAACACGCACCAGACAAAGGACGGGACGCAGACCGACACTGCTCTGCCCGGCACACGTGAATCCAAAGATAAAAAGTAAGTCCTTCCTTTGATGAGTCCAAATAACCTGGCACAGGATACCCCGTGCACCGGACTCATTTCAAAAATCCCTCCAGGCCAGGCACACACTTGCACCGACTCCCAACCCCTCTCTGGCTCTTTGCCCCACACTTATCTTTCCGAGAGCCGGGGATGCCAAGCCATCTTGGATGCACGGGAGGGGCACCTGGGCTGCCTCAGGGGTTCCTGCCATCGTCACACTACTAGCAGTCAACTGCGAGAAAGAAAACCAGACTCCATATCTGACTAGCGTGCCACGTGGCCCCAGCCCCCACGATCCCTCGACTCACGCTCAACGAGACAGGTCCTCGCGTCGCTGGCTCTCACCAGACTCGCACACTGGGGCTGTCATCTTCTGGGATACCTGAGTGAGCAAGAGACAAAATTAGAGGCCATCTCTAAAGCTGCAGTGGATCCCCGCTCCTCCTGCTGCTTCCCCAACTCACCTACAAGGCTCCTCTCTCTTCAGCTGCTCCCAAGACCGCCCCTGCAAATGAAATGGCCAAAGGCTCAAACACTCAGCTCTCAAACATTTAGGGACTGCTCACAACGAAAGCCAAAAACCTCTAAACCCTACACACTCTTTGCTACTCTACCTAGCCGGGACTCTAGACACTCCAGCAGGGCATCGCAAGACCATCCTGCTCACAGACTGGACAGCCATCGGCTCCACTCTCTAAGGGAACTGACAGGTTGATGTCAGACTCCGAGCCATATTCCATCTACCCACTGATCCACGGAGCAGGGCAGAGCAGGTCCAGGCTGACCCCAAGTGACACACCCCACACCTGTGACCACACACACCACCTGACACAAAACACGCACCAGACAAAGGACGGGACGCAGACCGAAACTGCTCTGCCCGGCACACGTGAATCCAAAGATAAAAAGTAAGTCCTTCCTTTGATGAGTCCAAATAACCTGGCACAGGCTACCCCGTGCACCGGACTCATTTCAAAAATCCCTCCAGGCCAGGCACACACTTGCACCGACTCCCAACCCCTCTCTGGCTCTTTGCCCCGCACTTATCTTGCCGAGAGCCGGGGATGCCAAGCCATCTTGGATGCACAGGAGGGGCACCTGGGCTGCCTCAGGGGTTCCTGCCATCGTCACACTACTAGCAGTCAACTGCGAGAAAGAAAACCAGACTCCATATCTGACTAGCGTGCCACGTGGCCCCAGCCCCCACGATCCCTCGACTCACGCTCAACGAGGCAGGTCCTCGCGTCGCTGGCTCTCACCGGACTCGCACACTGGGGCTGTCATCTTCTGGGATACCTGAGTGAGCGAGAGACACAATTAGAGGCCTGCTCTAAAGCTGCAGTGGATCCCCGCTCCTCCTGCTGCCTCCCCAACTCACCTACAAGGCTCCTCTCTCTTCAGCTGCTCCCAAGACTGCCCCTGCAAATGAAATGGCCAAAGGCTCAAACACTCAGCTCTCAAACATTTAGGGACTGCTCACAACGAAAGCCAAAAACCTCTAAACCCTACACACTCTTTGCTACTCTACCTAGCCGGGACTCTAGACACCCCAGCAGGGCATCGCAAGACCATCCTGCTCACAGACTGGACAGCCATCGGCTCCACTCTCTAAGGGAACTGACAGGTTGATGTCAGACTCCGAGCCATATTCCATCTACCCACTGATCCACGGAGCAGGGCAGAGCAGGTCCAGGCTGACCCCAAGTGACACACCCCACACCTGTGACCACACACACCACGTGACACAAAACACGCACCAGACAAAGGACGGGACGCAGACCGAAACTGCTCTGCCCGGCACACGTGAATCCAAAGATAAAAAGTAAGTCCTTCCTTTGATGAGTCCAAATAACCTGGCACAGGATACCCCGTGCACCGGACTCATTTCAAAAATCCCTCCAGGCCAGGCACACGCTTGCACCGACTCCCAACCCCTCTCTGGCTCTTTGCCCCGCACTTATCTTTCCGAGAGCGGATTATGCGAAGCCATCTTGGATGCACAGGAGGGGCACCTGGACTGCCTCAGAAGTTCCTGCCATCGTCACACTACTAGCAGTCAACTGCGAGAAAGAAAACCAGACTCCATATCTGACTAGCGTGGCACGTGGCCCCAGCCCCCACGATCCCTCGACTCACTCTCAACGAGGCAGGTCCTCGCGTCGCTGGCTCTCACCGGACTCGCACACTGGGGCTGTCATCTTCTGGGATACCTGAGTGAGCGAGAGACAAAATTAGAGGCCTGCTCTAAAGCTGCAGTGGATCCCCGCTCCTCCTGCTGCCTCCCCAACTCACCTACAAGGCTCCTCTCTCTTCAGCTGCTCCCAAGACCGCCCCTGCAAATGAAATGGCCAAAGGCTCAAACACTCAGCTCTCAAACATTTAGGGACTGCTCACAACGAAAGCCAAAAACCTCTAAACCCTACACACTCTTTGCTACTCTACCTAGCCGGGACTCTAGACACCCCAGCAGGGCATCGCAAGACCATCCTGCTCACACACTGGACAGCCATCGGCTCCACTCTCTAAGGGAACTGACAGGTTGATGTCAGACTCCGAGCCATATTCCATCTACCCACTGATCCACGGAGCAGGGCAGAGCAGGTCCAGGCTGACCCCAAGTGACACACCCCACACCTGTGACCACACACACCACGTGACACAAAACACGCACCAGACAAAGGACGGGACGCAGACCGAAACTGCTCTGCCCGGCACACGTGAATCCAAAGATAAAAAGTAAGTCCTTCCTTTGATGAGTCCAAATAACCTGGCACAGGATACCCCGTGCACCGGACTCATTTCAAAAATCCCTCCAGGCCAGGCACACACTTGCACCGACTCCCAACCCCTCTCTGGCTCTTTGCCCCGCACTTATCTTTCCGAGAGCCGGGGATGCCAAGCCATCTTGGATGCACAGGAGGGGCACCTGGGCTGCCTCAGGGGTTCCTGCCATCGTCACACTACTAGCAGTCAACTGCGAGAAAGAAAACCAGACTCCATATCTGACTAGCGTGCCACGTGGCCCCAGCCCCCACGATCCCTCGACTCACTCTCAACGAGGCAGGTCCTCGCGTCGCTGGCTCTCACCGGACTCGCACACTGGGGCTGTCATCTTCTGGGATACCTGAGTGAGCGAGAGACAAAATTAGAGGCCATCTCTAAAGCTGCAGTGGATCCCCGCTCCTCCTGCTGCTTCCCCAACTCACCTACAAGGCTCCTCTCTCTTCAGCTGCTCCCAAGACCGCCCCTGCAAATGAAATGGCCAAAGGCTCAAACACTCAGCTCTCAAACATTTAGGGACTGCTCACAACGAAAGCCAAAAACCTCTAAACCCTACACACTCTTTGCTACTCTACCTAGCCGGGACTCTAGACACTCCAGCAGGGCATCGCAAGACCATCCTGCTCACAGACTGGACAGCCATCGGCTCCACTCTCTAAGGGAACTGACAGGTTGATGTCAGACTCCGAGCCATATTCCATCTACCCACTGATCCACGGAGCAGGGCAGAGCAGGTCCAGGCTGACCCCAAGTGACACACCCCACACCTGTGACCACACACACCACGTGACACAAAACACGCACCAGACAAAGGACGGGACACAGACCGAAACTGCTCTGCCCGGCACACGTGAATCCAAAGATAGAAAGTAAGTCCTTCCTTTGATGAGTCCAAATAACCTGGCACAGGCTACCCCGTGCACCGGACTCATTTCAAAAATCCCTCCAGGCCAGGCACACGCTTGCACCGACTCCCAACCCCTCTCTGGCTCTTTGCCCCGCACTTATCTTGCCGAGAGCCGGGGATGCCAAGCCATCTTGGATGCACAGGAGGGGCACCTGGGCTGCCTCAGGGGTTCCTGCCATCGTCACACTACCAGCAGTCAACTGCGAGAAAGAAAACCAGACTCCATATCTGACTAGCGTGCCACGTGGCCCCAGCCCCCACGATCCCTCGACTCACGCTCAACGAGGCAGGTCCTCGCGTCGTTGGCTCTCACCGGACTCGCACAATGGGGCTGTCATCTTCTGGGATACCTGAGTGAGCGAGAGACAAAATTAGAGGCCATCTCTAAAGCTGCAGTGGATCCCCGCTCCTCCTGCTGCCTCCCCAACTCACCTACAAGGCTCCTCTCTCTTCAGCTGCTCCCAAGACCGCCCCTGCAAATGAAATGGCCAAAGGCTCAAACACTCAGCTCTCAAACATTTAGGGACTGCTCACAACGAAAGCCAAAAACCTCTAAACCCTACACACTCTTTGCTACTCTACCTAGCCGGGACTCTAGACACCCCAGCAGGGCATCGCAAGACCATCCTGCTCACAGACTGGACAGCCATCGGCTCCACTCTCTAAGGGAACTGACAGGTTGATGTCAGACTCCGAGCCATATTCCATCTACCCACTGATCCACGGAGCAGGGCAGAGCAGGTCCAGGCTGACCCCAAGTGACACACCCCACACCTGTGACCACACACACCACGTGACACAAAACACGCACCAGACAAAGGACGGGACACAGACCGAAACTGCTCTGCCCGGCACACGTGAATCCAAAGATAGAAAGTAAGTCCTTCCTTTGATGAGTCCAAATAACCTGGCACAGGCTACCCCGTGCACCGGACTCATTTCAAAAATCCCTCCAGGCCAGGCACACGCTTGCACCGACTCCCAACCCCTCTCTGGCTCTTTGCCCCGCACTTATCTTGCCGAGAGCCGGGGATGCCAAGCCATCTTGGATGCACAGGAGGGGCACCTGGGCTGCCTCAGAGGTTCCTGCCATCGTCACACTACTAGCAGTCAACTGCGAGAAAGAAAACCAGACTCCATATCTGACTAGCGTGCCACGTGGCCCCAGCCCCCACGATCCCTCGACTCACTCTCAACGAGGCAGGTCCTCGCGTCGTTGGCTCTCACCGGACTCGCACACTGGGGCTGTCATCTTCTGGGATACCTGAGTGAGCGAGAGACAAAATTAGAGGCCATCTCTAAAGCTGCAGTGGATCCCCGCTCCTCCTGCTGCCTCCCCAACTCACCTACAAGGCTCCTCTCTCTTCAGCTGCTCCCAAGACCGCCCCTGCAAATGAAATGGCCAAAGGCTCAAACACTCAGCTCTCAAACATTTAGGGACTGCTCACAACGAAAGCCAAAAACCTCTAAACCCTACACACTCTTTGCTACTCTACCTAGCCGGGACTCTAGACACCCCAGCAGGGCATCGCAAGACCATCCTGCTCACAGACTGGACAGCCATCGGCTCCACTCTCTAAGGGAACTGACAGGTTGATGTCAGACTCCGAGCCATATTCCATCTACCCACTGATCCACGGAGCAGGGCAGAGCAGGTCCAGGCTGACCCCAAGTGACACACCCCACACCTGTGACCACACACACCACGTGACACAAAACACGCACCAGACAAAGGACGGGACGCAGACCGAAACTGCTCTGCCCGGCACACGTGAATCCAAAGATAAAAAGTAAGTCCTTCCTTTGATGAGTCCAAATAACCTGGCACAGGATACCCCGTGCACCGGACTCATTTCAAAAATCCCTCCAGGCCAGGCACACACTTGCACCGACTCCCAACCCCTCTCTGGCTCTTTGCCCCGCACTTATCTTTCCGAGAGCGGATTATGCGAAGCCATCTTGGATGCACAGGAGGGGCACCTGGGCTGCCTCAGGGGTTCCTGCCATCGTCACACTACTAGCAGTCAACTGCGAGAAAGAAAACCAGACTCCATATCTGACTAGCGTGCCACGTGGCCCCAGCCCCCACGATCCCTCGACTCACGCTCAACGAGGCAGGTCCTCGCGTCGGTGGCTCTCACCGGACTCGCACACTGGGGCTGTCATCTTCTGGGATACCTGAGTGAGCGAGAGACAAAATTAGAGGCCATCTTTAAAGCTGCAGTGGATCCCCGCTCCTCCTGCTGCCTCCCCAACTCACCTACAAGGCTCCTCTCTCTTCAGCTGCTCCCAAGACTGCCCCTGCAAATGAAATGGCCAAAGGCTCAAACACTCAGCTCTCAAACATTTAGGGACTGCTCACAACGAAAGCCAAAAACCTCTAAACCCTACACACTCTTTGCTACTCTACCTAGCCGGGACTCTAGACACTCCAGCAGGGCATCGCAAGACCATCCTGCTCACAGACTGGACAGCCATCGGCTCCACTCTCTAAGGGAACTGACAGGTTGATGTCAGACTCCGAGCCATATTCCATCTACCCACTGATCCACGGAGCAGGGCAGAGCAGGTCCAGGCTGACCCCAAGTGACACACCCCACACCTGTGACCACACACACCACGTGACACAAAACACGCACCAGACAAAGGACGGGACGCAGACCGAAACTGCTCTGCCCGGCACACGTGAATCCAAAGATAAAAAGTAAGTCCTTCCTTTGATGAGTCCAAATAACCTGGCACAGGATACCCCGTGCACCGGACTCATTTCAAAAATCCCTCCAGGCCAGGCACACACTTGCACCGACTCCCAACCCCTCTCTGGCTCTTTGCCCCGCACTTATCTTTCCGAGAGCCGGGGATGCCAAGCCATCTTGGATGCACAGGAGGGGCACCTGGGCTGCCTCAGGGGTTCCTGCCATCGTCACACTACTAGCAGTCAACTGCGAGAAAGAAAACCAGACTCCATATCTGACTAGCGTGCCACGTGGCCCCAGCCCCCACGATCCCTCGACTCACTCTCAACGAGGCAGGTCCTCGCGTCGCTGGCTCTCACCGGACTCGCACACTGGGGCTGTCATCTTCTGGGATACCTGAGTGAGCGAGAGACAAAATTAGAGGCCATCTCTAAAGCTGCAGTGGATCCCCGCTCCTCCTGCTGCTTCCCCAACTCACCTACAAGGCTCCTCTCTCTTCAGCTGCTCCCAAGACCGCCCCTGCAAATGAAATGGCCAAAGGCTCAAACACTCAGCTCTCAAACATTTAGGGACTGCTCACAACGAAAGCCAAAAACCTCTAAACCCTACACACTCTTTGCTACTCTACCTAGCCGGGACTCTAGACACTCCAGCAGGGCATCGCAAGACCATCCTGCTCACAGACTGGACAGCCATCGGCTCCACTCTCTAAGGGAACTGACAGGTTGATGTCAGACTCCGAGCCATATTCCATCTACCCACTGATCCACGGAGCAGGGCAGAGCAGGTCCAGGCTGACCCCAAGTGACACACCCCACACCTGTGACCACACACACCACGTGACACAAAACACGCACCAGACAAAGGACGGGACACAGACCGAAACTGCTCTGCCCGGCACACGTGAATCCAAAGATAGAAAGTAAGTCCTTCCTTTGATGAGTCCAAATAACCTGGCACAGGCTACCCCGTGCACCGGACTCATTTCAAAAATCCCTCCAGGCCAGGCACACGCTTGCACCGACTCCCAACCCCTCTCTGGCTCTTTGCCCCGCACTTATCTTGCCGAGAGCCGGGGATGCCAAGCCATCTTGGATGCACAGGAGGGGCACCTGGGCTGCCTCAGGGGTTCCTGCCATCGTCACACTACCAGCAGTCAACTGCGAGAAAGAAAACCAGACTCCATATCTGACTAGCGTGCCACGTGGCCCCAGCCCCCACGATCCCTCGACTCACGCTCAACGAGGCAGGTCCTCGCGTCGTTGGCTCTCACCGGACTCGCACAATGGGGCTGTCATCTTCTGGGATACCTGAGTGAGCGAGAGACAAAATTAGAGGCCATCTCTAAAGCTGCAGTGGATCCCCGCTCCTCCTGCTGCCTCCCCAACTCACCTACAAGGCTCCTCTCTCTTCAGCTGCTCCCAAGACTGCCCCTGCAAATGAAATGGCCAAAGGCTCAAACACTCAGCTCTCAAACATTTAGGGACTGCTCACAACGAAAGCCAAAAACCTCTAAACCCTACACACTCTTTGCTACTCTACCTAGCCGGGACTCTAGACACCCCAGCAGGGCATCGCAAGACCATCCTGCTCACAGACTGGACAGCCATCGGCTCCACTCTCTAAGGGAACTGACAGGTTGATGTCAGACTCCGAGCCATATTCCATCTACCCACTGATCCACGGAGCAGGGCAGAGCAGGTCCAGGCTGACCCCAAGTGACACACCCCACACCTGTGACCACACACACCACGTGACACAAAACACGCACCAGACAAAGGACGGGACGCAGACCGAAACTGCTCTGCCCGGCACACGTGAATCCAAAGATAAAAAGTAAGTCCTTCCTTTGATGAGTCCAAATAACCTGGCACAGGCTACCCCGTGCACCGGACTCATTTCAAAAATCCCTCCAGGCCAGGCACACGCTTGCACCGACTCCCAACCCCTCTCTGGCTCTTTGCCCCGCACTTATCTTGCCGAGAGCCGGGGATGCCAAGCCATCTTGGATGCACAGGAGGGGCACCTGGGCTGCCTCAGGGGTTCCTGCCATCGTCACACTACCAGCAGTCAACTGCGAGAAAGAAAACCAGACTCCATATCTGACTAGCGTGCCACGTGGCCCCAGCCCCCACGATCCCTCGACTCACGCTCAACGAGGCAGGTCCTCGCGTCGTTGGCTCTCACCGGACTCGCACAATGGGGCTGTCATCTTCTGGGATACCTGAGTGAGCGAGAGACACAATTAGAGGTCTGCTCTAAAGCTGCAGTGGATCCCCGCTCCTCCTGCTGCTTCCCCAACTCACCTACAAGGCTCCTCTCTCTTCAGCTGCTCCCAAGACCGCCCCTGCAAATGAAATGGCCAAAGGCTCAAACACTCAGCTCTCAAACATTTAGGGACTGCTCACAACGAAAGCCAAAAACCTCTAAACCCTACACACTCTTTGCTACTCTACCTAGCCGGGACTCTAGACACTCCAGCAGGGCATCGCAAGACCATCCTGCTCACAGACTGGACAGCCATCGGCTCCACTCTCTAAGGGAACTGACAGGTTGATGTCAGACTCCGAGCCATATTCCATCTACCCACTGATCCACGGAGCAGGGCAGAGCAGGTCCAGGCTGACCCCAAGTGACACACCCCACACCTGTGACCACACACACCACCTGACACAAAACACGCACCAGACAAAGGACGGGACGCAGACCGAAACTGCTCTGCCCGGCACACGTGAATCCAAAGATAAAAAGTAAGTCCTTCCTTTGATGAGTCCAAATAACCTGGCACAGGATACCCCGTGCACCGGACTCATTTCAAAAATCCCTCCAGGCCAGGCACACACTTGCACCGACTCCCAACCCCTCTCTGGCTCTTTGCCCCACACTTATCTTTCCGAGAGCCGGGGATGCCAAGCCATCTTGGATGCACGGGAGGGGCACCTGGGCTGCCTCAGGGGTTCCTGCCATCGTCACACTACTAGCAGTCAACTGCGAGAAAGAAAACCAGACTCCATATCTGACTAGCGTGCCACGTGGCCCCAGCCCCCACGATCCCTCGACTCACGCTCAACGAGACAGGTCCTCGCGTCGCTGGCTCTCACCGGACTCGCACACTGGGGCTGTCATCTTCTGGGATACCTGAGTGAGCGAGAGACAAAATTAGAGGCCATCTCTAAAGCTGCAGTGGATCCCCGCTCCTCCTGCTGCTTCCCCAACTCACCTACAAGGCTCCTCTCTCTTCAGCTGCTCCCAAGACCGCCCCTGCAAATGAAATGGCCAAAGGCTCAAACACTCAGCTCTCAAACATTTAGGGACTGCTCACAACGAAAGCCAAAAACCTCTAAACCCTACACACTCTTTGCTACTCTACCTAGCCGGGACTCTAGACACTCCAGCAGGGCATCGCAAGACCATCCTGCTCACAGACTGGACAGCCATCGGCTCCACTCTCTAAGGGAACTGACAGGTTGATGTCAGACTCCGAGCCATATTCCATCTACCCACTGATCCACGGAGCAGGGCAGAGCAGGTCCAGGCTGACCCCAAGTGACACACCCCACACCTGTGACCACACACACCACGTGACACAAAACACGCACCAGACAAAGGACGGGACGCAGACCGAAACTGCTCTGCCCGGCACACGTGAATCCAAAGATAAAAAGTAAGTCCTTCCTTTGATGAGTCCAAATAACCTGGCACAGGATACCCCGTGCACCGGACTCATTTCAAAAATCCCTCCAGGCCAGGCACACACTTGCACCGACTCCCAACCCCTCTCTGGCTCTTTGCCCCACACTTATCTTTCCGAGAGCCGGGGATGCCAAGCCATCTTGGATGCACGGGAGGGGCACCTGGGCTGCCTCAGGGGTTCCTGCCATCGTCACACTACTAGCAGTCAACTGCGAGAAAGAAAACCAGACTCCATATCTGACTAGCGTGCCACGTGGCCCCAGCCCCCACGATCCCTCGACTCACGCTCAACGAGACAGGTCCTCGCGTCGCTGGCTCTCACCGGACTCGCACACTGGGGCTGTCATCTTCTGGGATACCTGAGTGAGCGAGAGACAAAATTAGAGGTCTGCTCTAAAGCTGCAGTGGATCCCCGCTCCTCCTGCTGCTTCCCCAACTCACCTACAAGGCTCCTCTCTCTTCAGCTGCTCCCAAGACCGCCCCTGCAAATGAAATGGCCAAAGGCTCAAACACTCAGCTCTCAAACATTTAGGGACTGCTCACAACGAAAGCCAAAAACCTCTAAACCCTACACACTCTTTGCTACTCTACCTAGCCGGGACTCTAGACACTCCAGCAGGGCATCGCAAGACCATCCTGCTCACAGACTGGACAGCCATCGGCTCCACTCTCTAAGGGAACTGACAGGTTGATGTCAGACTCCGAGCCATATTCCATCTACCCACTGATCCACGGAGCAGGGCAGAGCAGGTCCAGGCTGACCCCAAGTGACACACCCCACACCTGTGACCACACACACCACGTGACACAAAACACGCACCAGACAAAGGACGGGACGCAGACCGAAACTGCTCTGCCCGGCACACGTGAATCCAAAGATAAAAAGTAAGTCCTTCCTTTGATGAGTCCAAATAACCTGGCACAGGATACCCCGTGCACCGGACTCATTTCAAAAATCCCTCCAGGCCAGGCACACGCTTGCACCGACTCCCAACCCCTCTCTGGCTCTTTGCCCCGCACTTATCTTGCCGAGAGCCGGGGATGCCAAGCCATCTTGGATGCACAGGAGGGGCACCTGGGCTGCCTCAGGGGTTCCTGCCATCGTCACACTACTAGCAGTCAACTGCGAGAAAGAAAACCAGACTCCATATCTGACTAGCGTGCCACGTGGCCCCAGCCCCCACGATCCCTCGACTCACGCTCAACGAGGCAGGTCCTCGCGTCGTTGGCTCTCACCGGACTCGCACACTGGGGCTGTCATCTTCTGGGATACCTGAGTGAGCGAGAGACACAATTAGAGGCCATCTCTAAAGCTGCAGTGGATCCCCGCTCCTCCTGCTGCCTCCCCAACTCACCTACAAGGCTCCTCTCTCTTCAGCTGCTCCCAAGACTGCCCCTGCAAATGAAATGGCCAAAGGCTCAAACACTCAGCTCTCAAACATTTAGGGACTGCTCACAACGAAAGCCAAAAACCTCTAAACCCTACACACTCTTTGCTACTCTACCTAGCCGGGACTCTAGACACCCCAGCAGGGCATCGCAAGACCATCCTGCTCACAGACTGGACAGCCATCGGCTCCACTCTCTAAGGGAACTGACAGGTTGATGTCAGACTCCGAGCCATATTCCATCTACCCACTGATCCACGGAGCAGGGCAGAGCAGGTCCAGGCTGACCCCAAGTGACACACCCCACACCTGTGACCACACACACCACGTGACACAAAACACGCACCAGACAAAGGACGGGACGCAGACCGAAACTGCTCTGCCCGGCACACGTGAATCCAAAGATAGAAAGTAAGTCCTTCCTTTGATGAGTCCAAATAACCTGGCACAGGCTACCCCGTGCACCGGACTCATTTCAAAAATCCCTCCAGGCCAGGCACACGCTTGCACCGACTCCCAACCCCTCTCTGGCTCTTTGCCCCGCACTTATCTTGCCGAGAGCCGGGGATGCCAAGCCATCTTGGATGCACAGGAGGGGCACCTGGGCTGCCTCAGGGGTTCCTGCCATCGTCACACTACCAGCAGTCAACTGCGAGAAAGAAAACCAGACTCCATATCTGACTAGCGTGGCACGTGGCCCCAGCCCCCACGATCCCTCGACTCACTCTCAACGAGGCAGGTCCTCGCGTCGCTGGCTCTCACCGGACTCGCACACTGGGGCTGTCATCTTCTGGGATACCTGAGTGAGCGAGAGACAAAATTAGAGGCCATCTCTAAAGCTGCAGTGGATCCCCGCTCCTCCTGCTGCTTCCCCAACTCACCTACAAGGCTCCTCTCTCTTCAGCTGCTCCCAAGACCGCCCCTGCAAATGAAATGGCCAAAGGCTCAAACACTCAGCTCTCAAACATTTAGGGACTGCTCACAACGAAAGCCAAAAACCTCTAAACCCTACACACTCTTTGCTACTCTACCTAGCCGGGACTCTAGACACCCCAGCAGGGCATCGCAAGACCATCCTGCTCACAGACTGGACAGCCATCGGCTCCACTCTCTAAGGGAACTGACAGGTTGATGTCAGACTCCGAGCCATATTCCATCTACCCACTGATCCATGGAGCAGGGCAGAGCAGGTCCAGGCTGACCCCAAGTGACACACCCCACACCTGTGACCACACACACCACGTGACACAAAACACGCACCAGACAAAGGACGGGACGCAGACCGAAACTGCTCTGCCCGGCACACGTGAATCCAAAGATAAAAAGTAAGTCCTTCCTTTGATGAGTCCAAATAACCTGGCACAGGATACCCCGTGCACCGGACTCATTTCAAAAATCCCTCCAGGCCAGGCACACGCTTGCACCGACTCCCAACCCCTCTCTGGCTCTTTGCCCCGCACTTATCTTTCCGAGAGCCGGGGATGCCAAGCCATCTTGGATGCACAGGAGGGGCACCTGGGCTGCCTCAGGGGTTCCTGCCATCGTCACACTACTAGCAGTCAACTGCGAGAAAGAAAACCAGACTCCAGATCTGACTAGCGTGCCACGTGGTCCCAGCCGCCATGATCCCTACTCCTCCTGCTGCCTCCCCGACTCACCTCCAATGCTCATCTGCTCCCAAAGGTTAGCCAGATGGCACCTGCAATCAAAAAAGCTCAATGCTTCTTTTATACTCGGAGATTACCTACAAGGGCTGCTAGAGAGGACCAAATTTTGTTCGTCACATCACTGTGATTTGGCTTCAGCCCTGTGAGGCTGCCTACGTATCCTGCAAAAAAACCCAGAGGCAAGCGTAAGGATTGATATACTGCCCAAGAGTATGCTGCTCCCATGGCAGTTTCTGTCTGACACCCCTTGACCGTGACCTCTTACAGGCAGGGTCCCTGTCACGCTGGACTGTACGTTAGAAGTTGGTGCATTGCCTAGAAAACAAAAAACCAAGTATGTACACAGATTCACCACAAGTACCCTGCCCACAAAAGAGCAGCTAGTTGTGTCCTGCAGTCACTGCTCACCTTCCTCACCGGGCTCAGCTTCCCTCTGGTGCCTATCGTCTGCTGGGCTGAGGGTTCTGCATCTTAAAAAAAACCAAAAAACCACAAAACTAAGCCACCAAACCATCCAAATGATCAAGTAAACCTAGGGCCAAAAGTCATGTCTTGGCTCTGACCTCACATGAGAAGCCACCTTCTGACTCTCCTCCTCTAGCCTCTTCTGTTTATCTCTGCTTTACATCCAGTCCCTCTGACACCGCAAAGAAATGAGTTAGCCAAGTCAGCCATATAAATGGAGGGACCTTAACTGCTGTGCAATTGTAATTTCTCTTTAGACAAGCCATCTGGGGTCTGAAGACAACCTGCACAAACAAACACTGACCTAACTTTAAGGCCCTGCTGTACCAGTCCCATCGTCTCCGGAAAAGCCTGCTCTCGTGACTGCACTCACACTGCAGGCAGGGGCTGCCTCCGGGAGGACCAGAGAACTGCTGCCCTGAGTGGCTGAGCCTATCACAGGTTACCTGTAAAGTCTCCTTCCTACTCCACCTATCCTCAAGTCTACACTGCAGGGCAGAGCAGTTCCAGGCCAAACACAAACTCCAGTGGCACATTTCTGGACAACTGCTGTGGAGCAACAATTGTGAATTGTGATTGTGAATTGTAAGACACAAAACACAGACTGGACAAAGGACACGACACAGACCTGAACGACTCTGCCCTGCACATCCTACTCCAGTGATGGAAAGTAAACTGCTCCTCCTATGTGTGCCAAGGGCCTCTTAGGGCAGACCCTTTCCCCTATGTTAATTTGAAAATCCCTCCCTCCTAACCATAAAACTGGACCCAGCTCCCATCTCCTCTCCAGGTGATAGTCCTCCACTTATCTTTCCCATAGGCGGGGATGTGAATCCACCTTTGACACGAAGGAAGGACGCCCAGCTGGCTCAGAGGGTCCTGTGATCCCTGACTCGGTCGCTATGAGAAAGAAAACAGAAACTGACACAAGAGTTGGGCAGCACGTGGGAGATAACCCTGCAGTTGGCTACTCACCCTCCCCTGAGCTGAGAGGTTCTCGGGCCACTGGCTCCAACTCGAGTCAGAGGCTGCTGCCGTCACCGTGTGCCGTACCTGGGTGAGTGAGAAAAAAAAGTTACGTGGTGTCTCTGAAACACTCAGCACCTCCTCGCTACCTCCCCGACTCAACCTGAAGGCTCCTCCATTGCCAAAGGCAAGCTGGATAGCACCTACAACTGGAAGAGGTTGAGCCTTAATTGATGACCCTCGTAGTACTAGGAGATTACTCACACGGGCAGCTGAAGACCATCAAACCTAATTAGCAGGTGGCTCCAGCCCTCTGAGGCTGCACATGTTCTTTGCAAAGTAAAAAAACCAAAAGCAAATGTACATACCGAGATACTGCCTGAAAGGATGGCTTTCCTGTGGGAGCTCCTACCTACCTCTCCTCCCCAGTGACCTCTTACCAGCAGGGGCCCTGAAGCATTCGTCTGTCTGTTAGAAGGTGGCAGAACCCCTGGAAAACACAAGAAACAAAGCATGTGCACAGATTCACCACAACACCTGTAAAAGACCATCTAGTTCTGTCCTGGAGTCAATGCTCACCTTGCTCCCAGGTACTCACCTGGATCACCTCCCCTCCGGTGCCTGGAGCCTCCTAGGCTGAGGGCTCTGCAGCTGAAAACAAAGAAAAAACAAACCCAAACAACAAAATCCTTAACCCATCCAGTAAACGTGGAGCCAAAAGCCACATCTTTGTGCTGATGTCAGGTGACCACCCACCTTCTTGCTCTGTTCCTCTGGCCTCTGTTCTGTTCAACTCTGCATTACACCCTGTCCCTCTGACATGGTAAAGAAACCCTAACCAAAGTCACCCAGATAGATGGGGAGAGCTCAAAGAGTCTCCCTTCTCTTTAGGCAAACCACCCAGGGTCACTGCCTGCAGCCAAAGACTGCAGCTGTAATGGCACAGAATATCTGGGTGAAGGAGAAGAAAACTTAAGTAGCACATCTGAAAAGTCAGTGGGTGCCTTCACAGGCATTTAGGGGGCTCCTGGACACTGCTTTCCACCCATACTACCTTCAAAACACCCCTGGCAATTCCTAAGCTGGCACCCCAGCCCTCTCTCCATCTGTGGGCTATAACCCCCCACTGACTACTTGCAAACCTGGGTGTCTGTAGCATCTTCAACACAAAGCAGCTTCACCTGAGGACTGGATAACACTGGTGAAAAAATGCCAAGCTGCAGTTGAGATGATCAGGAGATCTCAAAAGATGCAAGGCTCCTAAGGAAAAGAAAAAAAGATAACAAATTACAAAAGCACCTTACCAACACAGGACACAAAATTAGTAAATTTAAAAACCTTGCATTTGAGTGTAATCCTCTTCATTGCCATATACAGCTCTGCTTCTTTGGATGCCAAAGCTGATGCTTCAATAAAGCAGGAATAGCTTGAGAAGTCCCATTCATTGAAAGAAGGGGAGAGCTCTTATCCCATTGAAGCCCAGCTACTAAATGACCTCCTCAGGCAAAGGCTGGGGTTAATATACCCCTGGCCACGCCCACACACCTTCCCATGAGGCCCGAGGGAAAGGGAGGAGCCAAATGCCACAGAGTATAAAAGCTCTGGGAGGAGTAGCACTGAGTTTTTCAAGTTCAGGAGGGGTGAAGGCTCTGATGCAGGAAAACACTGCTAAGGAGGATAAATACACCATCTCTCTTTCTGCAGCTATACCCACCAAAACAGCAAAGACCGGGTAAGAAACTAAACCTGTCTGTTGGGCAGAGGGAGAAAAAGATAAACAACCTAAAAATGCAGACAAAAAATTAACTTATCAAAGAAGATGAAAGGTTAAGGTGGTGGGCCACCCTGACACTCCATAGGCAGCAAGAGTTTGTGGTCCTGGCATCTTTTCTCTGAGAAAAAGCTTCAGCTGTGTTCAGTCTGGAGGCTGACATGGCAAATTTCACTGCAGGGCTCCTGGAAATGAACAAGAACCCTTTTCCCCAGGGAAAGAAAGCCCTCACCCTAATGGTCTCAGACGGAGGTGAAGAGAAATCCAGGCACTGCATAGGCAGCAAGAGCTTCTGACCCTAGCAGCTTTTCTCTGACAAAAAGCTTCAGCTGTGTTCAGTCTGGGGACTGACATGGCCAATTTCCCTGCACAGCTCCTGGAAGTGAATGAGGACCCTTTTCCCCTTTGATAATAAAGTAATTAACTTTTCCACCAGACCTTAATTAGCTACCAATTAACTAATTCTCTTTGTACAAAGCATGCTAATTATTCACTAATGACCTAATTCAGTAATTAATTTCTTGCACTGCACCCTAATGGGTTATTAATTAATTAATTAGCTTCACAGGCAGCAAGATTTTTCTGTCCCGTTACCTTTGGTTTCAGAGAAATCTTCGTCCATGTTCAATTTGGAGAGGAGGATCAGGTATTTGAGGCAGGACTCTTGCAAGCAACAGACAGCCGTATCCCCAAGGAAACAAAGCCCTGACCCTCAGGGTTTCAGGTGCAGATAGTGTGACACTCGATGGGCAACAAGAGTTTTCTGTCCTGCCACCTTTTTTCTGAGAGGAAACTTGGTCCATGTTCATTTTGGGAGTCAGACTGGCAATTTCACTGCAAGGCTCCTGCAAACGAATTACAGCCCTTTTCCCCAGGAAAGACAGCTTGTAGCCTTAAAATTTTAGGGGCAGTTGGTGGGCCAGGCTGGACACTCCATGGGCAGCAAAGCTCTCTGTGGTGGCACCTTTGGTCCAAGAGGAATACTCATTCATGTTCAATTTCAGGACTCAGACTAGAATTTTCAGAGCAGGAAAACCAGGAAAGAACCAGGGAAAGAATCCTCAGGAAGGAAATCCCTTACCCTCACGGTCTCAGGTGCAGGTGGTGCGACACTCCATGGGTGGCAACAGCTTTCTGTGGTGGCACCTTTTGTCTGGGAGGAATCTTTGCTGGCATTCAGTAGAGGGAGTCAGACTTCCACTTTCAGGGGAGGGCTCTGAAAAGCAAAAACCAGCCCTTTCCTGTAGGAGAGAAAGCCTGTAAACTTTGGGATTCAGGTGCAGTTGATGGACCAGCCTGGGCACTCCATGGGCAACAAGATGTTTGTGTGGTGGCACCTTTTGCCTGGGAGAAATCTTCATCCCTTTTGAATTTTGGCGAGTCGGTCCAGCTATCTTGGCACTGGGCTCCTGCAAGCAAATTACAGACCATTTCCCCATGAAAAGCAACATGTAGCCTCAGACTCTCAGGTGTACTACATGAGACACCCAGGGCACTCCATGGGAAGCCAGAGATGCCTGTCCTGGCATCTTTTGTCTCAGAGTTATGTTCACCTGTGTTCACTTTTGAGAGTTGCACCATCATTATCACCACAAGTCTCTGGAAATCAAACAATAGCCCTTTCCCCCAGGTAATAAAGCCCTTCATCTCAGGGCTGCACATGCAGGTGCTGTGGCACTCCCTGTGCAGGAAGATCTTTCTGTCCTGTCACCATTTGTTTGGGAGGAATCCTCGTCTGAGTTCATTTTGGGCAGTCAAACCATCTTTCTCAGTTCAGGACACCTGTAAGTGAACAAGAGCCTGTTTCCCCAGGAAAGAAAGCCCTTACCCTCAGGGCCTTAGGTGTAGCTAGCTGCTATGAAACTCCATGGGCAACAAGAGCTCTCTGTCCTGGAACCTTTTGTCTGGGAGGAATCTTCATCTGTATTCAGTTTTGGGACTGGCAATTTCGGTGCAAAGCTCTGAAAAACAAACAACAGCATTTTCCCCCAGGTAAGAAAGCCTGCAATCTTTGGCTGTTAGTTGCAGTTGGTGGGCCAGCCTGGGCACTCCATGGGCAGCAAGAGCTTGCTGTGGAGGTACCTTTTTTCTGGAAGGACTCTTTGTCCACATTCAGTTTTGGGAGTCGGACTGGCAGTTTCAGCACAGGGCTGAAAATAGACAACAACAGCCCTTACCCCCAGAAAAGAAAGCCTGGAACCTTTGGCTTTCAGGTGCAGTTGGTGGGCCAGCCTGGCCATTCCACGGGCAGCAAGAGGTTTCTGTCCTGGCACCTTTTGTCTGGGAGGAATCTTCATCCTTATAATATTTTGGGAGTAAGACTGACAGTTTCAGTACAGGATTAAAAAACACGATCAACAGCCCTTATTCCCAGGAAAGAAAGCCTGGAACCTCTGGCCGTTAGGTGCATTTGGTGGGCCAGTCTGGGCACTCCGTGGGCAGCAACAGCTCTCTGTCCTGGAACCTTTTGTCTTGCAGGAATCTTGGTCTGTATGGAATATTGGGAGTCGGACTGCCAGTTTCAGCGCAGGATTCCTAAAAATAAACAACAGCCCTTTTCCACAGCAAAGCAAGCACTGACCCTTTTAATTTCAGGTGCAGGTGGTGGGCCAGCCTGGGCACTCCTTAAGCAGCAAGAGCTTTCTGGTGTGGTACCTTTGGTCTGGGAGGCATCCTCGTCCGTATTCAATTTTCAGAGTCAAACTGGCAGTTTGAGCTCAGGGCTGAAAAAAGCAAACAATAGCCCCATGCAAGAAAGCATAGAACCTTTGGCTTTCAGGCGCAGTTCGTGGGCCAGGCAGGGCACTCCGTGGGCAGCAAAGGCTTTCTGTCCTAGCACCTCTTGTCTGGGAGGAATCTTTGTCCATATGGAATACGGGGAGTCGGACTGCCAGTTTCAGCGCAAGATTGCTAAAAACGAACAACAGCCCTTTTCCACAGGAAAGCAAGCACTGACCCTTTTAATTTCTGGTGCAGGTGGTGGGCCAGCCTGGGCACTTGGTGGGCAGCAAGAGCTTTGTGTGGTGGCACTGTCTGTCTGGGAGGAATCTTCATCCGTATTCAATTTTGGGAGCTGGACTGCCCATTTTGGCTCTAGGATTCCTGCAAGGTAACATCAACCCTTTTCCCCTGGAAGGAAAGCCCTTACCTTCTTGGTTTCAGGTGCAGTTGGTGGGCCAGCCTGGGCACTCTTTCAGCAGCAAGAGCTTCGTGCGGTGGCACCATTTCTCTGGGAGGTATCTTTGTCCGTATTCAATTTTGGGACCGGGACTGGCAATTTCAGGACAAGACTCCTGCAAGCGAACAACAGCCCTTTCTCCCAAGAAATAAAGTGCTTACCCTCAGGGTCTCCTGTGCAGTTGGAGGGGCAGCCTTGGCACTCCACGGGCAGCAAGAGCTCTCTGCCCTGGCACCTTTTGTCTGGGAGGAATCTTGGTCCGTATGGATTTTTGGGAGTCGGACCTGCAGTTTCAGGGCAGCATTCCTGAAAATGATCCACACCCTTTTCCACAGCAAAGGATACACTGACCGTGGTAGTTTCAGGAGCAGGTGGTGGGCCAGCCTGGGCACTCCTTAAGCAGCAAGAGCTTTCTGGTGTGGTACCTTTTGTCTGGGAGGAATCCTCATCAGTATGCAATTTTGGGAGCTGGACTGCCCATTTCGGCTCAAGGATTCCTGCATCAACTCTTTTCCCCTGGAAGGAAAGCCCTTACCTTCTTGGTTTCAGGTGCAGTTGGTGAGCCAGCCTGGGCACTCGGTGGGCAGCAAGAGCTTTGTGTGGTGGCACCGTTTGTCTGGGAGGAATCTTTCTCCGTATGGAATTTTGAGACTGGGACTGGCAATTTCAGGGCACAATTCCTGCAAGTGAACAACAGCCCTTTCTCCTAGTAAACAAAGCGCTTACTCTTCGGGTCTCAGGTGCATTTGGTGGGCCAGCCTGGCCACTCTTTTTGCAGCAAGAGCTTTCTGTGGTGGCACCTTTTGTCTGGGAGGAATCTTGGTCCATATGGATTTTTGGGAGTCGGACTGGCAGTTTCAGGGCAGCATTCCTGAAAATGATCCACACCCTTTTCCACAGCAAAGGACACACTGACTGTTGTAGTTTCAGGAGCAGCTGGTGGGCCAGCCTGGGCACTCCTTAAGCAGCAAGAGCTTTCTGGTGTGCTACATTTGATGTCCTTGTTCATATTCAATTTTGGGAGTTGGACTGCCCATTTCAGCTCTAGGATTCCTGCAAGGTAACATCAACCCTTTTCCCCAGGAAAGAAAGCCCTTACCTTCTTGGTTTCAGGTGCAGTTGGTGGGCCAGCCTGGGCACTCGGTGGGCAGCAAGAGCTTTCTGTGCTGGCAGCTTTGGTCTGGGAGGAATCCTCGTCTGTATTCAATTCTGGGTCTTGGACTGGCAATTTCACTGCAGGACTTCTGCAAGCGAACAACAGCCCTTTCTCCCAGGCAAGAAAGTGCTTACCCTCAGGGTCTCAGGTGCAGTTGGTGGGCTAGCCTAGGCACTCCATGGGCAGCAACATCTCTCTGTCCTGGCACCTTTTGTCTTGGAGGAATCTTCATCTGGATGCAATTTTGGGAGTCGGACTGCCAGTTCCAGCACAGGATTCCTAAAAATGAACAACACTCCTTTTCCACAGCAAAGAAAGCACCGGCCCTTTTAATTTCAGGTGCAGGTGGTGGGCCAGCCTGGGCACTCCTTAAGCAGCAAGAGCTTTCTGGTGTGGTACCTTTTGTCTGGGAGGTATCTTTGTCCGTATTCAATTTTGGGAGAGTCTCGATGTTTCCTGTTTGATCTCTATGACTTTGGAAGTCTCAGCTGTCAGTTTCAGCTTTTTAGTTTTGGGGGGTTTTTTCTCTTTTTTTCACTGATGCCTGCAATTGTTCTCTGGGTGGTTTTGTTTCTTTGTTTGTTTTTGCAAGAAATTTTTGGCTAAAGGTGTTCACAATTCTTTATGGAAAGTCAAGAGAAAAAATTATAGCCCCTAAGTTGCAGAATTAATGGTTAAATTACATTACTTCTCATTAATAATCATTCACAGAAACTAACGAACACAAGACAATCTTCAAAGAGCATGGATGCAACTTGTATCTGCCCCGCAAACCCCTGCTCTCCTGACTGAACATTCCTGACTACTCTTACTGAGAACACTGGCAGAACCCTTGCCTCAATCAGCTTAGCATTTCAGCATGCTAATGATGCATGGTAAGGAACCTGTTCCACTGATTTCTGAGTCTACATATTGGGCAGAGCAGTTCAAGGCTACATCACACTTCCTAAACATGTGCTTTTGTACAGAGGAGGACATGGACCAATACTATGGAAAGTTGTGCCCTTCCCCTTCTCCCCCGCTGACAATAACCACACAGGGCACTAGCTAAGGCTCAAAGGGGGCTTGTCCCAGTCCAAGTGACTCAGTGAAAGGTGAGCTGGGGAAAAAAAAACAGCAAAAGACCCAGCCAGCAGGGCATTCTCTTGCTTCCAAGGCAGGACCAATTATCTCTCTAGGGAAAGGCAAAGAGGCAAGGGTTCATCAAGCAATGCACAACTTAGCAAGTGAGTTTAACAAATACCATCAGGTTTTGAGCACAGAGGAAATAAAACTCACTGTTTTTAATAGCAAAATATCGGTGGAAATTCCTGGCTTGGTACAGCAGTGAGCTTCCTACAGCCTCTCATACTTACGGATTTATCAGAAGCAGCAGTTTCAGGTGCCTTCCTTTGGAGACCAGCCCCAAAGCAGAAACTCCTTTTGACTGCTCCTCAGAGAGCCTACTGGAACTCTGGGTTCTCAGCAAAGTGACCCCCTCCCCTGCGTCCTGGCTCCCCTGCCCAAGCATCTCCAGTGCTTATATTCCACCTCACTCCCTGTTTTGTATATTCATCTCAGTAAAAGACACCTCTGAGCTCTTCCTCCTGTCCGAGCTCCATCTTCCCTGCACCCCCACCCTCCCCCACCTGGTCACATGCACTACTCCCCTCTCCTGCACTGCCTCTTGGCACAGGGCTCATCTCCTGGCACCTTCCTTGAGCGATGATCCATCTCCAGACACACCCAGGGGCTTCCTGCAGCTGCTGCAAGGTGCTCTCACCATCACTGCTTCAGAGACTCCCTGGAATGGGCTGCTCCCCTGCAAAAGCTCCCGACATTAAGTGCTCCCAGATGCTCACCCAGCGGGGCCTCCCCCTCCTCATCCTCACTGGCCCCCCCTGGGGCTGCCCCGCAGGGGAGGGGAGGGCACGTGGAGCCACAGGCGAGGGGGAGGGACGAGCTCGAGGGGGCGGAGCCAGGCGCCTCCTCTGGGGCCAACTGCAGTACTCCGGGTTCAGTAGCAGGTGGCAGCAGTGGTTTAAATCCCAAATTGGCCCCAAATTTGACCCAAAAAATGCAAAAAAATCCACCAAAACTAATCCAAAATGACACAAAATCACTCCCCAAAAATGACCAGAAATTGACCCCAAAACCCCAAAAAACTGACACCAAGACTTAAACAAATCATCTCAAAAATTGACTCAAAATTGACCCAAATCTGCCCAAAAAAATGACCAGAAACTCATCCAAATCACCCGAAAAATGACTCAAAAACTGACTCAAATCTCCTCAAAAAATGATCAGAAAGTGACAAAAAATCTACGAAAAAATGACCAGAAACTCAAACAAATCTCCCCAAAAAATGACCAGAAACTGACCCAAATCTCCCTAAAAAATGACCCAGAACTCACCCAATGTCAAGGTTTGAGATAGTCCCAAAATCAAATCCCCTAGTCTAAGCCCCCTCCCACATCTCAACCCAATGTGAGATGGGTTTTTTCCAGACAAAACACACCAGACTCCAAGTGGGGGAAAGGGAATATATTACAATGACTGTACAAATAAATACCATATCACATTATACACATGATCATAACTATCTCTACCATGACATATAGTATTTACAATGGACCAGATCTCTTCTCTCCTCCAAATAAAAGTCCAGGAGGGAAAGAAGGACAGATCCCTTCCAGTCCTTAAGCAGCAGCTCCTCTTCTGTCCTCCCTGCAGCAGTAACTGGGTTGTTGTAGCTGGATCTCTGTTCAACATACACAAGGGGGTCTCCAAGCCCCTCAGCTCTCCTTCGGTCCAAGCGAAGGCCTCACCTGTGGGCTGCCAGCAGGGACCAGACTCGCATCACCACAGGCATATCACGAAATGCAGGGGCATCTTCGTGAAAGTCCCTTCCTCAGGGGATTCACCCCTGAGTCAGAACATCTTGGGCAGCATTCAGTTGCAAGCCTTTGCCTCAAGAGTTCTGCCAGAGCTCCTGTGCTCTGTCTCAGGCTGCCAGGCTTGTCAGCAGCAGCGAGGGGGGCCAAGGTCAACCCCCCCCATTCCATCTGGCGTCCCGGTCCAGCTCCAGGACGCTCTGAGCTTCTCAGCTCAGAGCTCACCCTTCTCAGCTCACCCTTCCTCTCTCCGGTGCTGCATGTCTAAAACTCTTCTCCTAAATAGGAGTCCATGTCCTCCTTTCCGGAGGTCTCAAAGGAGTTTTGGGGGGGCTGGTACAGTCTTACCCCAAACTCTGTCTCCTTGCTGCTGGCTCTCTTTCTCTCTCCCTTTCCAGGAGTCCTTTCTCTGGTGCTGCATGTTGCTTCTGCTGCTCCTTCAGTTCAGGTTCTTATCAGTCCTGGCTCTCTGCCACCGTTTCTCTGGTCAGTCCCGGCTGCTGCTCTGTGCCCACGGAGAAAACATCTCCCAGCATACTACAGACACTTAGTCCAGTCTAGCACTGTTCCAGGTCCTTGCAGTCCCCCCCAGCCAGGGCTGGGAGGGGGCCAGAGGCCCCAAGGGGCTCAGAGCCCCTTCCTCGTGGCTCTACAACATGGCCACCTCTCCTCTACAACCAAACTACTACTCATCTCTTCCGGTGAGTTTGTGGTATGTTTACATTTTTGCAGGAGCGCCCATTGGGCAGAACTTCAAAACTTCCAGGGGTTCCACCCCTTGGGGTCTACCTCTTTTCTTAGCCTCTGGGGGAAAACAAAGTCCAAACCACTACACCCAAATCTCCCAAAAAAAGACCCGAAACTGACCAAAATCTCCACAAAAAATGAACGGAGATTCACACAAATCTCTCCAAAAAATGACCGAAAACTCACCCAAGTCTCCCAAAAAACTGACCATATACTGACCCAAAATTACCCCAAACAATGACCCAGAACTCACCCAAATCTCCCCAAAAAATCACCTAAAAGTCAGCCAAATCTCCCCAAAAAATGACCAGAAACTGACCCAAATCTCCCCCAAAAATGACCAGAAACTCACAAAAAATAACCCCAAGAAATGACCAGAAACTCACCCCAATCACCCCAAAAATGCCCCAAACTTTATTTCTTTAATTAGGAACAAATCCCTCCCTTTGCTCCCCTCTGGCCCCACACGGCCCCAGTTCAGCTCTCACGGAGTTCCGGCTTCTGGGCAGCGACTCCTCTGCCTCTGCTGGGGCGGCAGCAGCTCCTCTCCCGGGCATTAGAGGGACCCCAGAGCCCCTACAGAGACCCCAGAGCCCCTATAGGGACCCCAGAGCCATTATAGGAACCCCAGAGCCCCTACAGAGACCCCTGACCCATTATAGGGACCCCAGAGCCCCTACAGAGACCCCAGAGCCCTTATAGAGACCCCAGAGCCGTTATAGGGACCCCAGAGCCCTCCAGAGCCCCTTGCTGGGTCCCAGCAGCTCTTCTCACACCCAAACCCACCTTTCTGGCTGCAGCTGCTTTTCTTCTCTGGCTCCCCCTTCCTTCCCCAGGGAGGTTTTCCTTGTTCTTTGGCCAGGCTCCAGCTGCAGCTCAAGGGTAAAGCTGCAGCTACAATTCCCCTTTGGGTTTTCACCCAAAAAACAGAGGCTTGGGACAAACTCTGCCCAGGCACTCACTGAACACGAGACATCAAACAGGGCACACAGAATAAAATGCATCAAACTCTAAATCATGGTACAATGACTGTCCACCCCAGTCTAGCACTGACATTAAAAACATTCAACCAATCAGAAAGACCTCCAACCATCCCTTAGATAGAGAAAAGCACACAAGGAACAAATGCAAAAAGAAAAATTCCAAACAATGCTCAATTAAATAACCATGGACTGATATAAAACATGTTTAATGAACTTAAACCACTTGACTTCTTCCCATTGTTCTCTATCAGAAATTAACCTTATTTAAGTTCTCCTTTTAACACTTCATTCAAACTGACTGAGAAGCAAATGGTTTGAACCAAACTCCATAACTTGATGACTTCAGGGTCTGTGCTCCTTGACTTTTGCTGAAGGTGTTTTGAACCCAGGCTTTGTTCTGGAGCTTTTCCCCAACCTAAAAACCCTTCTGCAGATGGGACTCCCTTCCCTCAGGGTTCGGTGGCCTCTAGTTTTCCTGAAGGCTGGGGGGGATCTGGGAGCCAAATCCCAAGGGATCCAGCCCAGCTCTGCACACACACACACACACATTTCCAGCTGGTCACATCTCACGGGGGCCACCACCACTCCACACATTTGCACCCAAAGACCCCTTGGAGTTCATGGCACTGGGTTTGAGGGACTAAGAAATGATCAGGCTGGTGGTTTGCCCTCAGAAGAGTAAGATCCAATGATGCATTTCTATTTTCATGAAAATATCACCTGTAAAACACAAACATATTTCTGCTTCAAATGCAATTTAAAATTCAAAGACATAGAAACATTCCTCTAGTTCAAAGGGAAATATAAACTCCTATTTCTAAAGCCAAACACACATTTCCCCATGCTAATGGGGTTTGGACTTCAAAGAGAACCTGGCAGTAGTCCCTGCAAAAAACTGAAAGAACTGTCAAAATACAAAACCTCTCCTTCTCCCCCCCGTTTGTGCTGCAGCTCCAACCAATTTGGGCTATTTAGGTAAGCAACTTCCAAAACCAGTTTGTAAGGTTATCTCCTGAACTTGGCTTTCCTCACTCCCCCCTTTGTTTTAGTAGTTTATTCACAGGAAAATCATCTCTTTCTAAATTTGTAACATTCCAAATTTCACTTGAAACAACTGTAAGAATGTCTTCAAAACACAGCTGGCACTTCAAAGGTGTATACAATTTAAGACAAATGGCAAATAAAATAAGTACTTAGTGATACCAAAACCACACTGAGCTTAGGATGTGCTTAAAAACCAGAGTCCACTTCCAAGTGAAGCTGTTGCTGCTCCCCTCCCTGGGCACTGTTCAAGGAAAGCCCAGCACAGGAAACAAGAAGTACCACAGGCTCCTTTTTAAACATCAAAGCTGCAGTTCTGGATTATCCCCACCAGGACAGTCCCTGGAAATGGAATTCAGTAACAGCTTTTAGGCACTCTCAGATTCACATTTGTTGCAATAGTTCATGACTTTCTTTCTTAAATCATACCTCAGGATTTCCCTGAATTATTACAGTGGAGGAAACAAACCTTCTCCTAACAGGAGCCAACCAAGCAAACAGAGAAGCAAAGCTGACAGCGGCACACACGGACTCAACAGCCCTGCACAAGCCCAGGAGTGGGGGGGGAAATATCCTTGAGAGCACTGCTGGATTTCAAAAAGGAGTCAGTCACATCAACTTTGTAACAAATAAAAAAGAGAAGCCAAAATAAATAACTGTAGACAGGGTATTAAACACCTTGAGAATACCAATAAGAAAAAAATAAGAATAAAGGCATCTATTTGAAGTACAAAGAGTTTGGGAGACACCATTTGTTTGCCACGAAGCCTTTATTTTGTTGGCTCTTCTATAGTTAGAATCCAAACCTTACCCTCCCACAAAAAGCAGAAAACCTCTTCAGAGAGTTAGGAGACGGAGGCAGTTTGGACTAATGGGCAGAATATCCCTGGAGACAAAATAAAGCAGAGAAAATAACCCCATCCTCAACAGCAGAGCTGCCTCCCCACTGCCTGCCCCTGGAGACTTGCTCTGGGGGTGACCAAGCCTGAAGTCTCCTGCCTAGTCCTGGGCAATACTTCCTGGGGACCACAGCACCACTGAGTTCCTAAAAATATCACAGGTTGGGCAGGTGCTTGGATTTTGTCTGGATTAACTCCCCCCTTCTTTTCCATGTGCTGCACTACTCACTCTAATGGTGCTTGTACTCCCTGAACCATTCCCTCCCCCATCCAACCATCCCTTTGCCCTCTCTGACAAGGACAGTGGCTCCAGGTGTTCTGCCACGCTCCCAGGGCACAGGGGGGGACTGTGGAGCCACCCTCGAGGGGGGAAACGTGCCCTGCCTGCCCTGCCCAGGGAAAGGGAACTGCCCCCAGTGTTCCCCAGCACAAGGCACCCTTGGGAATATCCCCTGCAATGGGACACTCAGGACAGCAACAAGCACTGCACGAGGCTGCTCTGGCACAGCACCAATTTTAGCCTCAGCTTTTCTCTGGACCACTTCACTTTGTTTGCCGCCTCATCCTGCAGTCAGAACTTGCTGTCCTTGCAACCTTTCAGGGTGACCATAAATCACAGAGGCCTCTGCTCCAGCACCCACAAGGGCCTGAACCATCTGACAGGATCCATTTTTCCAGGGAATTCAAAGCTCCACCTGAGGACCAGGGTCTTTTCTCACCCATCCCTGTGCTGGAGCTTGGCCTCCATCTCACTCTGCTCTCAGTTCTCTCCATGGTTGAACACTGGCAGCCCTGGCCCTGGGTGGAGCTCGGCATCCTGATCCCATCCCTCCTGGCCCCGGAACCGCTGGCTCAGCAATGGGGGGCCCTCCATTGCCAAGGGCACGGGCCCGGCGGGGCTCACGGGGGGAGCAGGAGGTCGAAGGGCTCCAGCACTCCTGCTACAACCTTCCAGCACTACAGCCAACAGAGGAGCCTCTCCAGCCCTGCCTCCCAAGGCATCCTGAACTAACCCAGCCCACCTCCACAGGACAAACTGCTCCCTGTCTGCCCAGTCCAGTGTAATCCCAGAGGCTCCCAGGTCATGCAGAACAACTGCCCAGGGGAGCAGAGACTCCAGTCCATCTCTTCCTATCAGAGGTTTGGGTGAGTTTGGCAAACAGACAAACTCAAGAACTACCCAATGTTTTCACAGTTTAACCCCTGTCACACCAATCACCTAAACAGTGCCAGTCCTTCATTCTCCCTCTCTTGTGTTAAGGACTGAGCAAGTTGGACCTGTGTCTGACCAGGACAGGTGCAAACCAAATGCTGGGGACTGGAACACACACCTGGCACTCCTGCAGCTCTCACAGTCACATTCCAGAGAAAACAGCCAATTGCACCATCACTGCTCATTTCTTAATCCCAATCCCACACTTCTTTGGCACTTGGAGCACCACTTTTATCACCCAATTCCAGCCCATTAGAGAGCTCCATGTCTAGCAGGGACAGGGACCCCTGGGATACTCTCAGCAATGCCTGAATCCATTGCAGGGACCTTGCTTTGAGCTCCCCAGGGCCGGGCACCCCGAGGATCTCCCCGAATAATCCTTTCGGTGCGCGCTGGAGTCCTCGGGGTGCCCCAACCCGGGGGGCACCAACAGCACTGTCCCTCCAGGGGCCCAATTTGGTCCTAAACTGCAGGGGGATCTTGCCTGTGTCCCAGACCGGTCTGGGGATCTGAGGCCCTTCCCGAGAAAATCTCGGTGCCGGCGTGAAGGGCCAGAGATCCCTTGGAGCCACGGGAGAGCAGGCACAGAGTCCCTCCTGGGGGCCAATTCTGCTGCCTGAAATCAGCTCTTCAAAGAAGCCTCTAAGACTCAGCTGGTGAGTTTTCCAAGCCAGGCATTCCTTGCTTACAACACCCTGCCATGATCCCAGCCCCACGGGGGTCCTGGCAATCAGATCCCAAAGGGCACACACAGGTGTCTCCACTGCAGCTGATATGGCAGCATTACAGGAGGGTTCATTTTGCTTCCCTGCATTCCTGTTCCACATTCAGGACAATCCCAACACTTATCACCACACACACCTACCCTTAGAAGGTCTCTGAGGGGCTTCACCGAGGGCCTTCCCAGGTCTTCTCTGTCTGGAGCCCTCAAAGTCCTCAGTGCCTGCCTGAGGAACCTCAACACAACTCACCTGCTTACACAGCAACTTGGTGCTGCTTGGCTGCTGCCTCACTTCCCCTTCTTCCTTCTTTCTTCACCTCCCTTGGTTGGTCCCTTTCAATCCCTTGGCTCAGCTCTGTGCAGTTTCCAGGCTCCATCCCACTGCAAAAAGGATTAGCCCTTGTTACATCTCAACACTCAGATATCATTCCCCCTTTTTTCTTGACACTGGGCCATCAGGCCAGGGTCTCATTATTTAAAGCACAGTTTGACTCCTCAGTGACAACACCTGACAGCCCTGAATCCTAACACAGGCTGAGACACAAACACGGATGGGAACTCTGAAGGATCCACTTTGTCCTGCTCACCAATCCAAAGGAGCTTTCTTAACTCAAGGGCCTTGTCCTGCAACTTTACCTGCTGTAAATGTGACCCACAAGACCTGCAAAGGCCCTTCCCACTTCCCCTGCAGGGCTGGCAGTGCCACCACTCGACACGGACCCAGTGGCTGGGCAGGAACGGAGGGGCTGGGGCGTCCAATCCATCGGCCCAGGTGGCACCAGGAATTCCTGCAGTTCCTGCAGGGGAGAGCCTCAAGCCAACAAAGGATTAGGAAGAGCATTTGAAACTTTAATATGTATAGCCCCTGGAAGATGGGGAGGTGGACAAGGCCTACTGGGGCAACAAGGACACACTCAAGGCTACCTATTAAAAGGATCTACCAGCATTCAAAAGCTGTCACTGTCCTTCTGTCAGGGGGTGTCAGAGACTGAAATGGTTGATGATTTATGCATTCTAGGAGACTTTTGCAGGCTTTTGACTTGCATGATACCTCTGATGAGCAGTTGGGCCCCTCCCTCCCTCCAGTGCTGAAGGTGTGAAGTCCTGAAAAGATAAGAGCTGAGCTTGCAGGCTTTTGACTATTGATACATCTGAGGAGCAATCAGGACCCGCCCTCCCTCTGCTAAACTTGAAAGGCGGGAGCCAGGCGAGACACAGCAGCTCTTGCGCAGGGCCCAGGGAGAGGTTGGAGGCTCGAGGCACGGCCCGTGACACTGACCATGGATATGATAATTCATAACTTCTTGGAGTGTGGGGGCTTCCCTCCTTCACCCCCAGCAGATCAAGACCACCACTTCAAGTGACAGACATGGAAGCTGCAACTATCAAGTTTTATCGCTGGACCCCGTGGGCGGTGACTATGGACATCTGTCCACTCTCAGCTTTTCTTTCCCTTACTCTCCCTTGCTCTTATACTGCCTTTCTCTCCCTTATGCATTTTTCTCCTCCTCAGAAAGGTTATGACAGCACCCAAAAGTGTTAGCTTACCTATTGATTATGACAGCACCCAAAAATGTTAACTTACCTATTGATTCAAAACTGTTAAAATACATCTTATCAATATATGTTTTCATACACCGATTATTTAGTGTCGTTTCGCTTTAATCCACCCCAAAGGAATTTTTGATAAAACCCGGGTTACCCCCCCCCCCTTTTCCTGGGGCAGGTCGTAACCCGGGTCGTAACAGGGGGAACTCAGGAAACTCTGTTTGCCAAGAGCCTCCAGGAGGATTTCCAGCTTTTGGGGCTCCCTTTTAACCATTTTTCCCATCCCTGTAGCTGGGACTGTCACCTGCCCTACAGGGGGAACAGCCCACAAAGTTCACCATCAGGGATGCCATTAACTCAAAGTCCCTTCTCAGGGGGGTCACTGCACCCCTTGTCCTTTCTTTGCCCTCCCCAGCAAAGATGCTTCCAACAGTTCTGAGACATCTGGCAGACCCAGAGCTCTCCTCAGGGAATGCTTCAGCTGCTTAAAGGCTGCCCTTGCACCATCTAGCCAAGGCAGCAAATGCTTACAGGCTATTTGAGAAGTTGCCATAACAGTCTTACCACACATCCAGAGCGAGCAATCCAGAGTCCAGCCCGTCCCACCATTCCCAGCAAGGCAGTTCAGGGGCTGTCTGGGGCTCAGGGAGGAGTCAGGGGGCTTCTCTTCTTCCTGCCCGCTTTCCAGATTTTCTCCTGCAAAAGCAAAGGTTTCTTGGCTTTCCTTGCTCAAGGACATGCAGCAAATGCCATCTTTGCAATCTAATCCTGGAAACTACTCCAGGTTGTCATTTCAGGGGGTTCTCTCAGGTCCTGCACTAATCAATCCCCTTGGCCATTGGTTTCTTGGCAGGTTCTGGCATTCACCTTCTACAAGCAAACCAGGAGGAGCAAATTCAGCTGTTCCTGCAACCAATCCAGTCTGGCATTCTGATTTTAAAGAATACTGGGTTTGCCTTACCAGGAGAGATCCCACAGTAGGGGTAATACCTACAGGTTCTGCCCTCTTCCACTCTCCTGCAATTCCACTGGCCCACACAACAGGAACAACTGCAGCTACCACTTCAGTCGGGACCTGGCTGCTGACAGGAGTTATTCCCTGCACAACAAGAGCTGCTACTTGGACACATTTAGTTTCAGCAATTACAGTGTCAATAGCCCCAGTTTTCCATTTCATTTCTGCCTCAACTTTTCCAGTCCCTCTCTTCCTAGCACAGGTTTGGGTGAGTTTGGCAAACAGACAAACTGAGGAATTCCCCAGTGTTTTCCCAGTTTGACCCCTGTCACACCAATCACCTGAACAGTGCCAGTCCTTAATTCTCCCTCTCTTGTGTTAAGGACTGAGCAAGTTGGACCTGTGTCTGACCAGGACAGGTGCAAACCAAATGCTGGGGACTGGAACACACACCTGGCACTCCTGCAGCTCTCACAATCACATTCCAGAGAAAACAGCCAATTGCACCATCACTGCTCATTTCTTAATCCCAGTCCCACACTTCTTTGGCACTTGGAGCACCACTTTTATCACCCAATTCCAGCCCATTAGAGAGCTCCATGTCTAGCAGGGACAGGGACCCCTGGGATACTCTCAGCAATGCCTGAATCCATTGCAGGGACCTTGCTTTGAGCTCCCCAGGGCCGGGCACCCCGAGGATCTCCCCGAATAATCCTTTCGGTGCGCGCTGGAGTCCTCGGGGTGCCCCAACCCGGGGGGCACCAACAGCACTGTCCCTCCAGGGGCCCAATTTGGTCCTAAACTGCAGGGGGATCTTGCCTGTGTCCCAGACCGGTCTGGGGATCTGAGGCCCTTCCCGAGAAAATCTCGGTGCCGGCGTGAAGGGCCAGAGATCCCTTGGAGCCATGGGAGAGCAGGCACAGAGTCCCTCCTGGGGGCCAATTCTGCTGCCTGAAATCAGCTCTTCAAAGAAGCCTCTAAGACTCAGCTGGTGAGTTTTCCAAGCCAGGCATTCCTTGCTTACAACACCCTGCCATGATCCCAGCCCCACGGGGGTCCTGGCAATCAGATCCCAAAGGGCACACACAGGTGTCTCCACTGCAGCTGATATGGCAGCATTACAGGAGGGTTCATTTTGCTTCCCTGCATTCCTGTTCCACATTCAGGACAATCCCAACACTTATCACCACACACACCTACCCTTAGAAGGTCTCTGAGGGGCTTCACCGAGGGCCTTCCCAGGTCTTCTCTGTCTGGAGCCCTCAAAGTCCTCAGTGCCTGCCTGAGGAACCTCAACACAACTCACCTGCTTACACAGCAACTTGGTGCTGCTTGGCTGCTGCCTCACTTCCCTTCTTCCTTCTTTCTTCACCTCCCTTGGTTGGTCCCTTTCAATCCCTGGGCTCAGCTCTGGGCAGTTTCCAGGCTCCATCCCACTGCAAAAAGGATTAGCCCTTGTTACATCTCAACACTCAGATATCATTCCCCCTTTTTTCTTGACACTGGGCCATCAGGCCAGGGTCTCATTATTTAAAGCACAGTTTGACTCCTCAGTGACAACACCTGACAGCCCTGAATCCTAACACAGGCTGAGACACAAACACGGATGGGAACTCTGAAGGATCCACTTTGTCCTGCTCACCAATCCAAAGGAGCTTTCTTAACTCAAGGGCCTTGTCCTGCAACTTTACCTGCTGTAAATGTGACCCACAAGACCTGCAAAGGCCCTTCCCACTTCCCCTGCAGGGCTGGCAGTGCCACCACTCGACACGGACCCAGTGGCTGGGCAGGAACGGAGGGGCTGGGGCGTCCAATCCATCGGCCCAGGCGGCACCAGGAGTTCCTGCAGTTCCTGAGGGGAGAGCCTCAAGCCAACAAAGGATTAGGAAGAGCATTTGAAACTTTAATATGTATAGCCCCTGGAAGATGGGGAGGTGGACAAGGCCTACTGGGGCAACAAGGACACACTCAAGGCTACCTATTAAAAGGATCTACCAGCACTCAAAAGCTGTCACTGTCCTTCTGTCAGTGGGAACTCACAGGAAACTCTGTTTGCCAAGAGCCTCCAGGAGGATTTCCAGCTTTTGGGGCTCCCTTTTAACCATTTTTCCCATCCCTGTAGCTGGGACTGTCACCTGCCCTACAGGGGGAACAGCCCACAAAGTTCACCATCAGGGATGCCATTAACTCAAAGTCCCTTCTCAGGGGGGTCACTGCACCCCTTGTCCTTTCTTTGCCCTCCCCAGCAAAGATGCTTCCAACAGTTCTGAGACATCTGGCAGACCCAGAGCTCTCCTCAGGGAATGCTTCAGCTGCTTAAAGGCTGCCCTTGCACCATCTAGCCAAGGCAGCAAATGCTTACAGGCTATTTGAGAAGTTGCCATAACAGTCTTACCACACATCCAGAGCGAGCAATCCAGAGTCCAGCCCGTCCCACCATTCCCAGCAAGGCAGTTCAGGGGCTGTCTGGGGCTCAGGGAGGAGTCAGGGGGCTTCTCTTCTTCCTGCCCGCTTTCCAGATTTTCTCCTGCAAAAGCAAAGGTTTCTTGGCTTTCCTTGCTCAAGGACATGCAGCAAATGCCATCTTTGCAATCTAATCCTGGAAACTACTCCAGGTTGTCATTTCAGGGGGTTCTCTCAGGTCCTGCACTAATCAATCCCCTTGGCCATTGGTTTCTTGGCAGGTTCTGGCATTCACCTTCTACAAGCAAACCAGGAGGAGCAAATTCAGCTGTTCCTGCAACAATCCAGTCTGGCATTCTGATTTTAAAGGATACTGGGTTTGCCTTACCAGGAGAGATCCCACAGTAGGGGTAATACCTACAGGTTCTGCCCTCTTCCACTCTCCTGCAATTCCACTGGCCCACACAACAGGAACAACTGCAGCTACCACTTCAGTCGGGACCTTGCTGCTGACAGGAGTTATTCCCTGCACAACAAGAGCTGCTACTTGGACACATTTAGTTTCAGCAATTACAGTGTCAATAGCCCCAGTTTTCCATTTCATTTCTGCCTCAACTTTTCCAGTCCCTCTCTTCCTAGCACAGGTTTGGATGAGTTTGGCAAACAGACAAACTGAGGAATTCCCCAGTGTTTTCCCAGTTTGACCCCTGTCACACCAATCACCTGAACAGTGCCAGTCCTTAATTCTCCCTCTCTTGTGTTAAGGACTGAGCAAGTTGGACCTGTGTCTGACCAGGACAGGTGCAAACCAAATGCTGGGGACTGGAACACACACCTGGCACTCCTGCAGCTCTCACAGTCACATTCCAGAGAAAACAGCCAATTGCACCATCACTGCTCATTTCTTAATCCCAGTCCCACACTTCTTTGGCACTTGGAGCACCACTTTTATCACCCAATTCCAGCCCATTAGAGAGCTCCATGTCTAGCAGGGACAGGGACCCCTGGGATACTCTCAGCAATGCCTGAATCCATTGCAGGGACCTTGCTTTGAGCTCCCCAGGGCCGGGCACCCCGAGGATCTCCCCGAATAATCCTTTCGGTGCGCGCTGGAGTCCTCGGGGTGCCCCAACCCGGGGGGCACCAACAGCACTGTCCCTCCAGGGGCCCAATTTGGTCCCAAAATGCAGGGGGATCTTGCCTGCGTCCCAGACCGGTCTGGGGATCTGAGGCCCTTCCCGAGAAAATCTCGGTGCCGGCGTGAAGGGCCAGAGATCCCTTGGAGCCATGGGAGAGCAGGCACAGAGTCCCTCCTGGGGGCCAATTCTGCTGCCTGAAATCAGCTCTTCAAAGAAGCCTCTAAGACTCAGCTGGTGAGTTTTCCAAGCCAGGCATTCCTTGCTTACAACACCCTGCCATGATCCCAGCCCCACGGGGGTCCTGGCAATCAGATCCCAAAGGGCACACACAGGTGTCTCCACTGCAGCTGATATGGCAGCATTACAGGAGGGTTCATTTTGCTTCCCTGCATTCCTGTTCCACATTCAGGACAATCCCAACACTTATCACCACACACACCTACCCTTAGAAGGTCTCTGAGGGGCTTCACCGAGGGCCTTCCCAGGTCTTCTCTGTCTGGAGCCCTCAAAGTCCTCAGTGCCTGCCTGAGGAACCTCAACACAACTCACCTGCTTACACAGCAACTTGGTGCTGCTTGGCTGCTGCCTCACTTCCCTTCTTCCTTCTTTCTTCACCTCCCTTGGTTGGTCCCTTTCAATCCCTGGGCTCAGCTCTGGGCAGTTTCCAGGCTCCATCCCACTGCAAAAAGGATTAGCCCTTGTTACATCTCAACACTCAGATATCATTCCCCCTTTTTTCTTGACACTGGGCCATCAGGCCAGGGTCTCATTATTTAAAGCACAGTTTGACTCCTCAGTGACAACACCTGACAGCCCTGAATCCTAACACAGGCTGAGACACAAACACGGATGGGAACTCTGAAGGATCCACTTTGTCCTGCTCACCAATCCAAAGGAGCTTTCTTAACTCAAGGGCCTTGTCCTGCAACTTTACCTGCTGTAAATGTGACCCACAAGACCTGCAAAGGCCCTTCCCACTTCCCCTGCAGGGCTGGCAGTGCCACCACTGGACACGGCCCCAGGGGCTGGGCAGGAACGGAGGGGCTGGGGCGTCCAATCCATCGGCCCAGGCGGCACCAGGAGTTCCTGCAGTTCCTGAGGGGAGAGCCTCAAGCCAACAAAGGATTAGGAAGAGCATTTGAAACTTTAATATGTATAGCCCCTGGAAGATGGGGAGGTGGACAAGGCCTACTGGGGCAACAAGGACACACTCAAGTCTACCTATTAAAAGGATCTACCAGCACTCAAAAGCTGTCACTGTCCTTCTGTCAGTGGGAACTCACAGGAAACTCTGTTTGCCAAGAGCCTCCAGGAGGATTTCCAGCTTTTGGGGCTCCCTTTTAACCATTTTTCCCATCCCTGTAGCTGGGACTGTCACCTGCCCTACAGGGGGAACAGCCCACAAAGTTCACCATCAGGGATGCCATTAACTCAAAGTCCCTTCTCAGGGGGGTCACTGCACCCCTTGTCCTTTCTTTGCCCTCCCCAGCAAAGATGCTTCCAACAGTTCTGAGACATCTGGCAGACCCAGAGCTCTCCTCAGGGAATGCTTCAGCTGCTTAAAGGCTGCCCTTGCACCATCTAGCCAAGGCAGCAAATGCTTACAGGCTATTTGAGAAGTTGCCATAACAGTCTTACCACACATCCAGAGCGAGCAATCCAGAGTCCAGCCCGTCCCACCATTCCCAGCAAGGCAGTTCAGGGGCTGTCTGGGGCTCAGGGAGGAGTCAGGGGGCTTCTCTTCTTCCTGCCCGCTTTCCAGATTTTCTCCTGCAAAAGCAAAGGTTTCTTGGCTTTCCTTGCTCAAGGACATGCAGCAAATGCCATCTTTGCAATCTAATCCTGGAAACTACTCCAGGTTGTCATTTCAGGGGGTTCTCTCAGGTCCTGCACTAATCAATCCCCTTGGCCATTGGTTTCTTGGCAGGTTCTGGCATTCACCTTCTACAAGCAAACCAGGAGGAGCAAATTCAGCTGTTCCTGCAACCAATCCAGTCTGGCATTCTGATTTTAAAGAATACTGGGTTTGCCTTACCAGGAGAGATCCCACAGTAGGGGTAATACCTACAGGTTCTGCCCTCTTCCACTCTCCTGCAATTCCACTGGCCCACACAACAGGAACAACTGCAGCTACCACTTCAGTCGGGACCTGGCTGCTGACAGGAGTTATTCCCTGCACAACAAGAGCTGCTACTTGGACACATTTAGTTTCAGCAATTACAGTGTCAATAGCCCCAGTTTTCCATTTCATTTCTGCCTCAACTTTTCCAGTCCCTCTCTTCCTAGCACAGGTTTGGGTGAGTTTGGCAAACAGACAAACTGAGGAATTCCCCAGTGTTTTCCCAGTTTGACCCCTGTCACACCAATCACCTGAACAGTGCCAGTCCTTAATTCTCCCTCTCTTGTGTTAAGGACTGAGCAAGTTGGACCTGTGTCTGACCAGGACAGGTGCAAACCAAATGCTGGGGACTGGAACACACACCTGGCACTCCTGCAGCTCTCACAATCACATTCCAGAGAAAACAGCCAATTGCACCATCACTGCTCATTTCTTAATCCCAGTCCCACACTTCTTTGGCACTTGGAGCACCACTTTTATCACCCAATTCCAGCCCATTAGAGAGCTCCATGTCTAGCAGGGACAGGGACCCCTGGGATACTCTCAGCAATGCCTGAATCCATTGCAGGGACCTTGCTTTGAGCTCCCCAGGGCCGGGCACCCCGAGGATCTCCCCGAATAATCCTTTCGGTGCGCGCTGGAGTCCTCGGGGTGCCCCAACCCGGGGGGCACCAACAGCACTGTCCCTCCAGGGGCCCAATTTGGTCCCAAGGCTTCAATGGACAGCCCAAAAGGCATTTCCAGAGGCCTTCTTTGGAACCCACCAACGGGTACGGGGAGGAAGCCACAAGAAGGCCTCATTTCTAAAGGCAGGGGGATCTTGCCTGTGTCCCAGACCGGTCTGGGGATCTGAGGCCCTTCCCGAGAAAATCTCGGTGCCGGCGTGAAGGGCCAGAGATCCCTTGGAGCCACGGGAGAGCAGGCACAGAGTCCCTCCTGGGGGCCAATTCTGCTGCCTGAAATCAGCTCTTCAAAGAAGCCTCTGAGACTCAGCTGGTGAGTTTTCCAAGCCAGGCATTCCTTGCTTACAACACCCTGCCATGATCCCAGCCCCACGGGGGTCCTGGCAATCAGATCCCAAAGGGCACACACAGGTGTCTCCACTGCAGCTGATATGGCAGCATTACAGGAGGGTTCATTTTGCTTCCCTGCATTCCTGTTCCACATTCAGGACAATCCCAACACTTATCACCACACACACCTACCCTTAGAAGGTCTCTGAGGGGCTTCACCGAGGGCCTTCCCAGGTCTTCTCTGTCTGGAGCCCTCAAAGTCCTCAGTGCCTGCCTGAGGAACCTCAACACAACTCACCTGCTTACACAGCAACTTGGTGCTGCTTGGCTGCTGCCTCACTTCCCTTCTTCCTTCTTTCTTCACCTCCCTTGGTTGGTCCCTTTCAATCCCTGGGCTCAGCTCTGGGCAGTTTCCAGGCTCCATCCCACTGCAAAAAGGATTAGCCCTTGTTACATCTCAACACTCAGATATCATTCCCCCTTTTTTCTTGACACTGGGCCATCAGGCCAGGGTCTCATTATTTAAAGCACAGTTTGACTCCTCAGTGACAACACCTGACAGCCCTGAATCCTAACACAGGCTGAGACACAAACACGGATGGGAACTCTGAAGGATCCACTTTGTCCTGCTCACCAATCCAAAGGAGCTTTCTTAACTCAAGGGCCTTGTCCTGCAACTTTACCTGCTGTAAATGTGACCCACAAGACCTGCAAAGGCCCTTCCCACTTCCCCTGCAGGGCTGGCAGTGCCACCACTGGACACGGCCCCAGGGGCTGGGCAGGAACGGAGGGGCTGGGGCGTCCAATCCATCGGCCCAGGCGGCACCAGGAGTTCCTGCAGTTCCTGAGGGGAGAGCCTCAAGCCAACAAAGGATTAGGAAGAGCATTTGAAACTTTAATATGTATAGCCCCTGGAAGATGGGGAGGTGGACAAGGCCTACTGGGGCAACAAGGACACACTCAAGGCTACCTATTAAAAGGATCTACCAGCACTCAAAAGCTGTCACTGTCCTTCTGTCAGTGGGAACTCACAGGAAACTCTGTTTGCCAAGAGCCTCCAGGAGGATTTCCAGCTTTTGGGGCTCCCTTTTAACCATTTTTCCCATCCCTGTAGCTGGGACTGTCACCTGCCCTACAGGGGGAACAGCCCACAAAGTTCACCATCAGGGATGCCATTAACTCAAAGTCCCTTCTCAGGGGGGTCACTGCACCCCTTGTCCTTTCTTTGCCCTCCCCAGCAAAGATGCTTCCAACAGTTCTGAGACATCTGGCAGACCCAGAGCTCTCCTCAGGGAATGCTTCAGCTGCTTAAAGGCTGCCCTTGCACCATCTAGCCAAGGCAGCAAATGCTTACAGGCTATTTGAGAAGTTGCCATAACAGTCTTACCACACATCCAGAGCGAGCAATCCAGAGTCCAGCCCGTCCCACCATTCCCAGCAAGGCAGTTCAGGGGCTGTCTGGGGCTCAGGGAGGAGTCAGGGGGCTTCTCTTCTTCCTGCCCGCTTTCCAGATTTTCTCCTGCAAAAGCAAAGGTTTCTTGGCTTTCCTTGCTCAAGGACATGCAGCAAATGCCATCTTTGCAATCTAATCCTGGAAACTACTCCAGGTTGTCATTTCAGGGGGTTCTCTCAGGTCCTGCACTAATCAATCCCCTTGGCCATTGGTTTCTTGGCAGGTTCTGGCATTCACCTTCTACAAGCAAACCAGGAGGAGCAAATTCAGCTGTTCCTGCAACCAATCCAGTCTGGCATTCTGATTTTAAAGAATACTGGGTTTGCCTTACCAGGAGAGATCCCACAGTAGGGGTAATACCTACAGGTTCTGCCCTCTTCCACTCTCCTGCAATTCCACTGGCCCACACCACAGGAACAACTGCAGCTACCACTTCAGTCGGGACCTTGCTGCTGACAGGAGTTATTCCCTGCACAACAAGAGCTGCTACTTGGACACATTTAGTTTCAGCAATTACAGTGTCAATAGCCCCAGTTTTCCATTTCATTTCTGCCTCAACTTTTCCAGTCCCTCTCTTCCTAGCACAGGTTTGGATGAGTTTGGCAAACAGACAAACTGAGGAATTCCCCAGTGTTTTCCCAGTTTGACCCCTGTCACACCAATCACCTGAACAGTGCCAGTCCTTAATTCTCCCTCTCTTGTGTTAAGGACTGAGCAAGTTGGACCTGTGTCTGACCAGGACAGGTGCAAACCAAATGCTGGGGACTGGAACACACACCTGGCACTCCTGCAGCTCTCACAGTCACATTCAAGAGAAAACAGCCAATTGCACCATCACTGCTCATTTCTTAATCCCAGTCCCACACTTCTTTGGCACTTGGAGCACCACTTTTATCACCCAATTCCAGCCCATTAGAGAGCTCCATGTCTAGCAGGGACAGGGACCCCTGGGATACTCTCAGCAATGCCTGAATCCATTGCAGGGACCTTGCTTTGAGCTCCCCAGGGCCGGGCACCCCGAGGATCTCCCCGAATAATCCTTTCGGTGCGCGCTGGAGTCCTCGGGGTGCCCCAACCCGGGGGGCACCAACAGCACTGTCCCTCCAGGGGCCCAATTTGGTCCCAAAATGCAGGGGGATCTTGCCTGCGTCCCAGACCGGTCTGGGGATCTGAGGCCCTTCCCGAGAAAATCTCGGTGCCGGCGTGAAGGGCCAGAGATCCCTTGGAGCCATGGGAGAGCAGGCACAGAGTCCCTCCTGGGGGCCAATTCTGCTGCCTGAAATCAGCTCTTCAAAGAAGCCTCTGAGACTCAGCTGGTGAGTTTTCCAAGCCAGGCATTCCTTGCTTACAACACCCTGCCATGATCCCAGCCCCACGGGGGTCCTGGCAATCAGATCCCAAAGGGCACACACAGGTGTCTCCACTGCAGCTGATATGGCAGCATTACAGGAGGGTTCATTTTGCTTCCCTGCATTCCTGTTCCACATTCAGGACAATCCCAACACTTATCACCACACACACCTACCCTTAGAAGGTCTCTGAGGGGCTTCACCGAGGGCCTTCCCAGGTCTTCTCTGTCTGGAGCCCTCAAAGTCCTCAGTGCCTGCCTGAGGAACCTCAACACAACTCACCTGCTTACACAGCAACTTGGTGCTGCTTGGCTGCTGCCTCACTTCCCTTCTTCCTTCTTTCTTCACCTCCCTTGGTTGGTCCCTTTCAATCCCTGGGCTCAGCTCTGGGCAGTTTCCAGGCTCCATCCCACTGCAAAAAGGATTAGCCCTTGTTACATCTCAACACTCAGATATCATTCCCCCTTTTTTCTTGACACTGGGCCATCAGGCCAGGGTCTCATTATTTAAAGCACAGTTTGACTCCTCAGTGACAACACCTGACAGCCCTAAATCCTAACACAGGCTGAGACACAAACACGGATGGGAACTCTGAAGGATCCACTTTGTCCTGCTCACCAATCCAAAGGAGCTTTCTTAACTCAAGGGCCTTGTCCTGCAACTTTACCTGCTGTAAATGTGACCCACCAGACCTGCAAAGGCCCTTCCCACTTCCCCTGCAGGGCTGGCAGTGCCACCACTGGACACGGCCCCAGGGGCTGGGCAGGAACGGAGGGGCTGGGGCGTCCAATCCATCGGCCCAGGCGGCACCAGGAGTTCCTGCAGTTCCTGAGGGGAGAGCCTCAAGCCAACAAAGGATTAGGAAGAGCATTTGAAACTTTAATATGTATAGCCCCTGGAAGATGGGGAGGTGGACAAGGCCTACTGGGGCAACAAGGACACACTCAAGGCTACCTATTAAAAGGATCTACCAGCACTCAAAAGCTGTCACTGTCCTTCTGTCAGTGGGAACTCACAGGAAACTCTGTTTGCCAAGAGCCTCCAGGAGGATTTCCAGCTTTTGGGGCTCCCTTTTAACCATTTTTCCCATCCCTGTAGCTGGGACTGTCACCTGCCCTACAGGGGGAACAGCCCACAAAGTTCACCATCAGGGATGCCATTAACTCAAAGTCCCTTCTCAGGGGGGTCACTGCACCCCTTGTCCTTTCTTTGCCCTCCCCAGCAAAGATGCTTCCAGCAGTTCTGAGACATCTGGCAGACCCAGAGCTCTCCTCAGGGAATGCTTCAGCTGCTTAAAGGCTGCCCTTGCACCATCTAGCCAAGGCAGCAAATGCTTACAGGCTATTTGAGAAGTTGCCATAACAGTCTTACCACACATCCAGAGCGAGCAATCCAGAGTCCAGCCCGTCCCACCATTCCCAGCAAGGCAGTTCAGGGGCTGTCTGGGGCTCAGGGAGGAGTCAGGGGGCTTCTCTTCTTCCTGCCCGCTTTCCAGATTTTCTCCTGCAAAAGCAAAGGTTTCTTGGCTTTCCTTGCTCAAGGACATGCAGCAAATGCCATCTTTGCAATCTAATCCTGGAAACTACTCCAGGTTGTCATTTCAGGGGGTTCTCTCAGGTCCTGCACTAATCAATCCCCTTGGCCATTGGTTTCTTGGCAGGTTCTGGCATTCACCTTCTACAAGCAAACCAGGAGGAGCAAATTCAGCTGTTCCTGCAACAATCCAGTCTGGCATTCTGATTTTAAAGAATACTGGGTTTGCCTTACCAGGAGAGATCCCACAGTAGGGGTAATACCTACAGGTTCTGCCCTCTTCCACTCTCCTGCAATTCCACTGGCCCACACCACAGGAACAACTGCAGCTACCACTTCAGTCGGGACCTTGCTGCTGACAGGAGTTATTCCCTGCACAACAAGAGCTGCTACTTGGACACATTTAGTTTCAGCAATTACAGTGTCAATAGCCCCAGTTTTCCATTTCATTTCTGCCTCAACTTTTCCAGTCCCTCTCTTCCTAGCACAGGTTTGGGTGAGTTTGGCAAACAGACAAACTGAGGAATTCCCCAGTGTTTTCCCAGTTTGACCCCTGTCACACCAATCACCTGAACAGTGCCAGTCCTTAATTCTCCCTCTCTTGTGTTAAGGACTGAGCAAGTTGGACCTGTGTCTGACCAGGACAGGTGCAAACCAAATGCTGGGGACTGGAACACACACCTGGCACTCCTGCAGCTCTCACAGTCACATTCAAGAGAAAACAGCCAATTGCACCATCACTGCTCATTTCTTAATCCCAGTCCCACACTTCTTTGGCACTTGGAGCACCACTTTTATCACCCAATTCCAGCCCATTAGAGAGCTCCATGTCTAGCAGGGACAGGGACCCCTGGGATACTCTCAGCAATGCCTGAATCCATGGCAGGGACCTTGCTTTGAGCTCCCCAGGGCCGGGCACCCCGAGGATCTCCCCGAATAATCCTTTCGGTGCGCGCTGGAGTCCTCGGGGTGCCCCAACCCGGGGGGCACCAACAGCACTGTCCCTCCAGGGGCCCAATTTGGTCCCAAAATGCAGGGGGATCTTGCCTGCGTCCCAGACCGGTCTGGGGATCTGAGGCCCTTCCCGAGAAAATCTCGGTGCCGGCGTGAAGGGCCAGAGATCCCTTGGAGCCATGGGAGAGCAGGCACAGAGTCCCTCCTGGGGGCCAATTCTGCTGCCTGAAATCAGCTCTTCAAAGAAGCCTCTGAGACTCAGCTGGTGAGTTTTCCAAGCCAGGCATTCCTTGCTTACAACACCCTGCCATGATCCCAGCCCCACGGGGGTCCTGGCAATCAGATCCCAAAGGGCACACACAGGTGTCTCCACTGCAGCTGATATGGCAGCATTACAGGAGGGTTCATTTTGCTTCCCTGCATTCCTGTTCCACATTCAGGACAATCCCAACACTTATCACCACACACACCTACCCTTAGAAGGTCTCTGAGGGGCTTCACCGAGGGCCTTCCCAGGTCTTCTCTGTCTGGAGCCCTCAAAGTCCTCAGTGCCTGCCTGAGGAACCTCAACACAACTCACCTGCTTACACAGCAACTTGGTGCTGCTTGGCTGCTGCCTCACTTCCCTTCTTCCTTCTTTCTTCACCTCCCTTGGTTGGTCCCTTTCAATCCCTGGGCTCAGCTCTGGGCAGTTTCCAGGCTCCATCCCACTGCAAAAAGGATTAGCCCTTGTTACATCTCAACACTCAGATATCATTCCCCCTTTTTTCTTGACACTGGGCCATCAGGCCAGGGTCTCATTATTTAAAGCACAGTTTGACTCCTCAGTGACAACACCTGACAGCCCTGAATCCTAACACAGGCTGAGACACAAACACGGATGGGAACTCTGAAGGATCCACTTTGTCCTGCTCACCAATCCAAAGGAGCTTTCTTAACTCAAGGGCCTTGTCCTGCAACTTTACCTGCTGTAAATGTGACCCACAAGACCTGCAAAGGCCCTTCCCACTTCCCCTGCAGGGCTGGCAGTGCCACCACTGGACACGGCCCCAGGGGCTGGGCAGGAACGGAGGGGCTGGGGCGTCCAATCCATCGGCCCAGGCGGCACCAGGAGTTCCTGCAGTTCCTGAGGGGAGAGCCTCAAGCCAACAAAGGATTAGGAAGAGCATTTGAAACTTTAATATGTATAGCCCCTGGAAGATGGGGAGGTGGACAAGGCCTACTGGGGCAACAAGGACACACTCAAGGCTACCTATTAAAAGGATCTACCAGCACTCAAAAGCTGTCACTGTCCTTCTGTCAGTGGGAACTCACAGGAAACTCTGTTTGCCAAGAGCCTCCAGGAGGATTTCCAGCTTTTGGGGCTCCCTTTTAACCATTTTTCCCATCCCTGTAGCTGGGACTGTCACCTGCCCTACAGGGGGAACAGCCCACAAAGTTCACCATCAGGGATGCCATTAACTCAAAGTCCCTTCTCAGGGGGGTCACTGCACCCCTTGTCCTTTCTTTGCCCTCCCCAGCAAAGATGCTTCCAACAGTTCTGAGACATCTGGCAGACCCAGAGCTCTCCTCAGGGAATGCTTCAGCTGCTTAAAGGCTGCCCTTGCACCATCTAGCCAAGGCAGCAAATGCTTACAGGCTATTTGAGAAGTTGCCATAACAGTCTTACCACACATCCAGAGCGAGCAATCCAGAGTCCAGCCCGTCCCACCATTCCCAGCAAGGCAGTTCAGGGGCTGTCTGGGGCTCAGGGAGGAGTCAGGGGGCTTCTCTTCTTCCTGCCCGCTTTCCAGATTTTCTCCTGCAAAAGCAAAGGTTTCTTGGCTTTCCTTGCTCAAGGACATGCAGCAAATGCCATCTTTGCAATCTAATCCTGGAAACTACTCCAGGTTGTCATTTCAGGGGGTTCTCTCAGGTCCTGCACTAATCAATCCCCTTGGCCATTGGTTTCTTGGCAGGTTCTGGCATTCACCTTCTACAAGCAAACCAGGAGGAGCAAATTCAGCTGTTCCTGCAACCAATCCAGTCTGGCATTCTGATTTTAAAGAATACTGGGTTTGCCTTACCAGGAGAGATCCCACAGTAGGGGTAATACCTACAGGTTCTGCCCTCTTCCACTCTCCTGCAATTCCACTGGCCCACACAACAGGAACAACTGCAGCTACCACTTCAGTCGGGACCTTGCTGCTGACAGGAGTTATTCCCTGCACAACAAGAGCTGCTGCTTGGACACATTTAGTTTCAGCAATTACAGTGTCAATAGCCCCAGTTTTCCATTTCATTTCTGCCTCAACTTTTCCAGTCCCTCTCTTCCTAGCACAGGTTTGGGTGAGTTTGGCAAACAGACAAACTGAGGAATTCCCCAGTGTTTTCCCAGTTTGACCCCTGTCACACCAATCACCTGAACAGTGCCAGTCCTTAATTCTCCCTCTCTTGTGTTAAGGACTGAGCAAGTTGGACCTGTGTCTGACCAGGACAGGTGCAAACCAAATGCTGGGGACTGGAACACACACCTGGCACTCCTGCAGCTCTCACAGTCACATTCAAGAGAAAACAGCCAATTGCACCATCACTGCTCATTTCTTAATCCCAGTCCCACACTTCTTTGGCACTTGGAGCACCACTTTTATCACCCAATTCCAGCCCATTAGAGAGCTCCATGTCTAGCAGGGACAGGGACCCCTGGGATACTCTCAGCAATGCCTGAATCCATTGCAGGGACCTTGCTTTGAGCTCCCCAGGGCCGGGCACCCCGAGGATCTCCCCGAATAATCCTTTCGGTGCGCGCTGGAGTCCTCGGGGTGCCCCAACCCGGGGGGCACCAACAGCACTGTCCCTCCAGGGGCCCAATTTGGTCCCAAAATGCAGGGGGATCTTGCCTGCGTCCCAGACCGGTCTGGGGATCTGAGGCCCTTCCCGAGAAAATCTCGGTGCCGGCGTGAAGGGCCAGAGATCCCTTGGAGCCACGGGAGAGCAGGCACAGAGTCCCTCCTGGGGGCCAATTCTGCTGCCTGAAATCAGCTCTTCAAAGAAGCCTCTGAGACTCAGCTGGTGAGTTTTCCAAGCCAGGCATTCCTTGCTTACAACACCCTGCCATGATCCCAGCCCCACGGGGGTCCTGGCAATCAGATCCCAAAGGGCACACACAGGTGTCTCCACTGCAGCTGATATGGCAGCATTACAGGAGGGTTCATTTTGCTTCCCTGCATTCCTGTTCCACATTCAGGACAATCCCAACACTTATCACCACACACACCTACCCTTAGAAGGTCTCTGAGGGGCTTCACCGAGGGCCTTCCCAGGTCTTCTCTGTCTGGAGCCCTCAAAGTCCTCAGTGCCTGCCTGAGGAACCTCAACACAACTCACCTGCTTACACAGCAACTTGGTGCTGCTTGGCTGCTGCCTCACTTCCCTTCTTCCTTCTTTCTTCACCTCCCTTGGTTGGTCCCTTTCAATCCCTGGGCTCAGCTCTGGGCAGTTTCCAGGCTCCATCCCACTGCAAAAAGGATTAGCCCTTGTTACATCTCAACACTCAGATATCATTCCCCCTTTTTTCTTGACACTGGGCCATCAGGCCAGGGTCTCATTATTTAAAGCACAGTTTGACTCCTCAGTGACAACACCTGACAGCCCTGAATCCTAACACAGGCTGAGACACAAACACGGATGGGAACTCTGAAGGATCCACTTTGTCCTGCTCACCAATCCAAAGGAGCTTTCTTAACTCAAGGGCCTTGTCCTGCAACTTTACCTGCTGTAAATGTGACCCACAAGACCTGCAAAGGCCCTTCCCACTTCCCCTGCAGGGCTGGCAGTGCCACCACTGGACACGGCCCCAGGGGCTGGGCAGGAACGGAGGGGCTGGGGCGTCCAATCCATCGGCCCAGGCGGCACCAGGAGTTCCTGCAGTTCCTGAGGGGAGAGCCTCAAGCCAACAAAGGATTAGGAAGAGCATTTGAAACTTTAATATGTATAGCCCCTGGAAGATGGGGAGGTGGACAAGGCCTACTGGGGCAACAAGGACACACTCAAGTCTACCTATTAAAAGGATCTACCAGCACTCAAAAGCTGTCACTGTCCTTCTGTCAGTGGGAACTCACAGGAAACTCTGTTTGCCAAGAGCCTCCAGGAGGATTTCCAGCTTTTGGGGCTCCCTTTTAACCATTTTTCCCATCCCTGTAGCTGGGACTGTCACCTGCCCTACAGGGGGAACAGCCCACAAAGTTCACCATCAGGGATGCCATTAACTCAAAGTCCCTTCTCAGGGGGGTCACTGCACCCCTTGTCCTTTCTTTGCCCTCCCCAGCAAAGATGCTTCCAACAGTTCTGAGACATCTGGCAGACCCAGAGCTCTCCTCAGGGAATGCTTCAGCTGCTTAAAGGCTGCCCTTGCACCATCTAGCCAAGGCAGCAAATGCTTACAGGCTATTTGAGAAGTTGCCATAACAGTCTTACCACACATCCAGAGCGAGCAATCCAGAGTCCAGCCCGTCCCACCATTCCCAGCAAGGCAGTTCAGGGGCTGTCTGGGGCTCAGGGAGGAGTCAGGGGGCTTCTCTTCTTCCTGCCCGCTTTCCAGATTTTCTCCTGCAAAAGCAAAGGTTTCTTGGCTTTCCTTGCTCAAGGACATGCAGCAAATGCCATCTTTGCAATCTAATCCTGGAAACTACTCCAGGTTGTCATTTCAGGGGGTTCTCTCAGGTCCTGCACTAATCAATCCCCTTGGCCATTGGTTTCTTGGCAGGTTCTGGCATTCACCTTCTACAAGCAAACCAGGAGGAGCAAATTCAGCTGTTCCTGCAACCAATCCAGTCTGGCATTCTGATTTTAAAGAATACTGGGTTTGCCTTACCAGGAGAGATCCCACAGTAGGGGTAATACCTACAGGTTCTGCCCTCTTCCACTCTCCTGCAATTCCACTGGCCCACACAACAGGAACAACTGCAGCTACCACTTCAGTCGGGACCTGGCTGCTGACAGGAGTTATTCCCTGCACAACAAGAGCTGCTACTTGGACACATTTAGTTTCAGCAATTACAGTGTCAATAGCCCCAGTTTTCCATTTCATTTCTGCCTCAACTTTTCCAGTCCCTCTCTTCCTAGCACAGGTTTGGGTGAGTTTGGCAAACAGACAAACTGAGGAATTCCCCAGTGTTTTCCCAGTTTGACCCCTGTCACACCAATCACCTGAACAGTGCCAGTCCTTAATTCTCCCTCTCTTGTGTTAAGGACTGAGCAAGTTGGACCTGTGTCTGACCAGGACAGGTGCAAACCAAATGCTGGGGACTGGAACACACACCTGGCACTCCTGCAGCTCTCACAATCACATTCAAGAGAAAACAGCCAATTGCACCATCACTGCTCATTTCTTAATCCCAGTCCCACACTTCTTTGGCACTTGGAGCACCACTTTTATCACCCAATTCCAGCCCATTAGAGAGCTCCATGTCTAGCAGGGACAGGGACCCCTGGGATACTCTCAGCAATGCCTGAATCCATTGCAGGGACCTTGCTTTGAGCTCCCCAGGGCCGGGCACCCCGAGGATCTCCCCGAATAATCCTTTCGGTGCGCGCTGGAGTCCTCGGGGTGCCCCAACCCGGGGGGCACCAACAGCACTGTCCCTCCAGGGGCCCAATTTGGTCCCAAGGCTTCAATGGACAGCCCAAAAGGCATTTCCAGAGGCCTTCTTTGGAACCCACCAACGGGTACGGGGAGGAAGCCACAAGAAGGCCTCATTTCTAAAGGCAGGGGGATCTTGCCTGTGTCCCAGACCGGTCTGGGGATCTGAGGCCCTTCCCGAGAAAATCTCGGTGCCGGCGTGAAGGGCCAGAGATCCCTTGGAGCCACGGGAGAGCAGGCACAGAGTCCCTCCTGGGGGCCAATTCTGCTGCCTGAAATCAGCTCTTCAAAGAAGCCTCTGAGACTCAGCTGGTGAGTTTTCCAAGCCAGGCATTCCTTGCTTACAACACCCTGCCATGATCCCAGCCCCACGGGGGTCCTGGCAATCAGATCCCAAAGGGCACACACAGGTGTCTCCACTGCAGCTGATATGGCAGCATTACAGGAGGGTTCATTTTGCTTCCCTGCATTCCTGTTCCACATTCAGGACAATCCCAACACTTATCACCACACACACCTACCCTTAGAAGGTCTCTGAGGGGCTTCACCGAGGGCCTTCCCAGGTCTTCTCTGTCTGGAGCCCTCAAAGTCCTCAGTGCCTGCCTGAGGAACCTCAACACAACTCACCTGCTTACACAGCAACTTGGTGCTGCTTGGCTGCTGCCTCACTTCCCTTCTTCCTTCTTTCTTCACCTCCCTTGGTTGGTCCCTTTCAATCCCTGGGCTCAGCTCTGGGCAGTTTCCAGGCTCCATCCCACTGCAAAAAGGATTAGCCCTTGTTACATCTCAACACTCAGATATCATTCCCCCTTTTTTCTTGACACTGGGCCATCAGGCCAGGGTCTCATTATTTAAAGCACAGTTTGACTCCTCAGTGACAACACCTGACAGCCCTGAATCCTAACACAGGCTGAGACACAAACACGGATGGGAACTCTGAAGGATCCACTTTGTCCTGCTCACCAATCCAAAGGAGCTTTCTTAACTCAAGGGCCTTGTCCTGCAACTTTACCTGCTGTAAATGTGACCCACAAGACCTGCAAAGGCCCTTCCCACTTCCCCTGCAGGGCTGGCAGTGCCACCACTGGACACGGCCCCAGGGGCTGGGCAGGAACGGAGGGGCTGGGGCGTCCAATCCATCGGCCCAGGCGGCACCAGGAGTTCCTGCAGTTCCTGAGGGGAGAGCCTCAAGCCAACAAAGGATTAGGAAGAGCATTTGAAACTTTAATATGTATAGCCCCTGGAAGATGGGGAGGTGGACAAGGCCTACTGGGGCAACAAGGACACACTCAAGTCTACCTATTAAAAGGATCTACCAGCACTCAAAAGCTGTCACTGTCCTTCTGTCAGTGGGAACTCACAGGAAACTCTGTTTGCCAAGAGCCTCCAGGAGGATTTCCAGCTTTTGGGGCTCCCTTTTAACCATTTTTCCCATCCCTGTAGCTGGGACTGTCACCTGCCCTACAGGGGGAACAGCCCACAAAGTTCACCATCAGGGATGCCATTAACTCAAAGTCCCTTCTCAGGGGGGTCACTGCACCCCTTGTCCTTTCTTTGCCCTCCCCAGCAAAGATGCTTCCAACAGTTCTGAGACATCTGGCAGACCCAGAGCTCTCCTCAGGGAATGCTTCAGCTGCTTAAAGGCTGCCCTTGCACCATCTAGCCAAGGCAGCAAATGCTTACAGGCTATTTGAGAAGTTGCCATAACAGTCTTACCACACATCCAGAGCGAGCAATCCAGAGTCCAGCCCGTCCCACCATTCCCAGCAAGGCAGTTCAGGGGCTGTCTGGGGCTCAGGGAGGAGTCAGGGGGCTTCTCTTCTTCCTGCCCGCTTTCCAGATTTTCTCCTGCAAAAGCAAAGGTTTCTTGGCTTTCCTTGCTCAAGGACATGCAGCAAATGCCATCTTTGCAATCTAATCCTGGAAACTACTCCAGGTTGTCATTTCAGGGGGTTCTCTCAGGTCCTGCACTAATCAATCCCCTTGGCCATTGGTTTCTTGGCAGGTTCTGGCATTCACCTTCTACAAGCAAACCAGGAGGAGCAAATTCAGCTGTTCCTGCAACCAATCCAGTCTGGCATTCTGATTTTAAAGAATACTGGGTTTGCCTTACCAGGAGAGATCCCACAGTAGGGGTAATACCTACAGGTTCTGCCCTCTTCCACTCTCCTGCAATTCCACTGGCCCACACAACAGGAACAACTGCAGCTACCACTTCAGTCGGGACCTGGCTGCTGACAGGAGTTATTCCCTGCACAACAAGAGCTGCTACTTGGACACATTTAGTTTCAGCAATTACAGTGTCAATAGCCCCAGTTTTCCATTTCATTTCTGCCTCAACTTTTCCAGTCCCTCTCTTCCTAGCACAGGTTTGGGTGAGTTTGGCAAACAGACAAACTGAGGAATTCCCCAGTGTTTTCCCAGTTTGACCCCTGTCACACCAATCACCTGAACAGTGCCAGTCCTTAATTCTCCCTCTCTTGTGTTAAGGACTGAGCAAGTTGGACCTGTGTCTGACCAGGACAGGTGCAAACCAAATGCTGGGGACTGGAACACACACCTGGCACTCCTGCAGCTCTCACAATCACATTCAAGAGAAAACAGCCAATTGCACCATCACTGCTCATTTCTTAATCCCAGTCCCACACTTCTTTGGCACTTGGAGCACCACTTTTATCACCCAATTCCAGCCCATTAGAGAGCTCCATGTCTAGCAGGGACAGGGACCCCTGGGATACTCTCAGCAATGCCTGAATCCATTGCAGGGACCTTGCTTTGAGCTCCCCAGGGCCGGGCACCCCGAGGATCTCCCCGAATAATCCTTTCGGTGCGCGCTGGAGTCCTCGGGGTGCCCCAACCCGGGGGGCACCAACAGCACTGTCCCTCCAGGGGCCCAATTTGGTCCCAAGGCTTCAATGGACAGCCCAAAAGGCATTTCCAGAGGCCTTCTTTGGAACCCACCAACGGGTACGGGGAGGAAGCCACAAGAAGGCCTCATTTCTAAAGGCAGGGGGATCTTGCCTGTGTCCCAGACCGGTCTGGGGATCTGAGGCCCTTCCCGAGAAAATCTCGGTGCCGGCGTGAAGGGCCAGAGATCCCTTGGAGCCACGGGAGAGCAGGCACAGAGTCCCTCCTGGGGGCCAATTCTGCTGCCTGAAATCAGCTCTTCAAAGAAGCCTCTGAGACTCAGCTGGTGAGTTTTCCAAGCCAGGCATTCCTTGCTTACAACACCCTGCCATGATCCCAGCCCCACGGGGGTCCTGGCAATCAGATCCCAAAGGGCACACACAGGTGTCTCCACTGCAGCTGATATGGCAGCATTACAGGAGGGTTCATTTTGCTTCCCTGCATTCCTGTTCCACATTCAGGACAATCCCAACACTTATCACCACACACACCTACCCTTAGAAGGTCTCTGAGGGGCTTCACCGAGGGCCTTCCCAGGTCTTCTCTGTCTGGAGCCCTCAAAGTCCTCAGTGCCTGCCTGAGGAACCTCAACACAACTCACCTGCTTACACAGCAACTTGGTGCTGCTTGGCTGCTGCCTCACTTCCCTTCTTCCTTCTTTCTTCACCTCCCTTGGTTGGTCCCTTTCAATCCCTGGGCTCAGCTCTGGGCAGTTTCCAGGCTCCATCCCACTGCAAAAAGGATTAGCCCTTGTTACATCTCAACACTCAGATATCATTCCCCCTTTTTTCTTGACACTGGGCCATCAGGCCAGGGTCTCATTATTTAAAGCACAGTTTGACTCCTCAGTGACAACACCTGACAGCCCTGAATCCTAACACAGGCTGAGACACAAACACGGATGGGAACTCTGAAGGATCCACTTTGTCCTGCTCACCAATCCAAAGGAGCTTTCTTAACTCAAGGGCCTTGTCCTGCAACTTTACCTGCTGTAAATGTGACCCACAAGACCTGCAAAGGCCCTTCCCACTTCCCCTGCAGGGCTGGCAGTGCCACCACTCGACACGGCCCCAGTGGCTGGGCAGGAACGGAGGGGCTGGGGCGTCCAATCCATCGGCCCAGGCGGCACCAGGAGTTCCTGCAGTTCCTGAGGGGAGAGCCTCAAGCCAACAAAGGATTAGGAAGAGCATTTGAAACTTTAATATGTATAGCCCCTGGAAGATGGGGAGGTGGACAAGGCCTACTGGGGCAACAAGGACACACTCAAGGCTACCTATTAAAAGGATCTACCAGTACTCAAAAGCTGTCACTGTCCTTCTGTCAGTGGGAACTCACAGGAAACTCTGTTTGCCAAGAGCCTCCAGGAGGATTTCCAGCTTTTGGGGCTCCCTTTTAACCATTTTTCCCATCCCTGTAGCTGGGACTGTCACCTGCCCTACAGGGGGAACAGCCCACAAAGTTCACCGTCAGAGATGCCATTAACTCAAAGTCCCTTCTCAGGGGGGTCACTGCACCCCTTGTCCTTTCTTTGCCCTCCCCAGCAAAGATGCTTCCAACAGTTCTGAGACATCTGGCAGACCCAGAGCTCTCCTCAGGGAATGCTTCAGCTGCTTAAAGGCTGCCCTTGCACCATCTAGCCAAGGCAGCAAATGCTTACAGGCTATTTGAGAAGTTGCCATAACAGTCTTACCACACATCCAGAGCGAGCAATCCAGAGTCCAGCCCATCCCACCATTCCCAGGAAGGCAGTTCATGGGCTGTCTGGGGCTCAGGGAGGAGTCAGGGGGCTTCTCTTCTTCCTGCCCGCTTTCCAGATTTTCTCCTGCAAAAGCAAAGGTTTCTTGGCTTTCCTTGCTCAAGGACATGCAGCAAATGCCATCTTTGCAATCTAATCCTGGAAACTACTCCAGGTTGTCATTTCAGGGGGTTCTCTCAGGTCCTGCACTAATCAATCCCCTTGGCCATTGGTTTCTTGGCAGGTTCTGGCATTCACCTTCTACAAGCAAACCAGGAGGAGCAAATTCAGCTGTTCCTGCAACCAATCCAGTCTGGCATTCTGATTTTAAAGAATACTGGGTTTGCCTTACCAGGAGAGATCCCACAGTAGGGGTAATACCTACAGGTTCTGCCCTCTTCCACTCTCCTGCAATTCCACTGGCCCACACAACAGGAACAACTGCAGCTGCCACTTCAGTCGGGACCTGGCTGCTGACAGGAGTTATTCCCTGCACAACAAGAGCTGCTGCTTGGACACATTTAGTTTCAGCAATTACAGTGTCAATAGCCCCAGTTTTCCATTTCATTTCTGCCTCAACTTTTCCAGTCCCTCTCTTCCTAGCACAGGTTTGGGTGAGTTTGGCAAACAGACAAACTGAGGAATTCCCCAGTGTTTTCCCAGTTTGACCCCTGTCACACCAATCACCTGAACAGTGCCAGTCCTTAATTCTCCCTCTCTTGTGTTAAGGACTGAGCAAGTTGGACCTGTGTCTGACCAGGACAGGTGCAAACCAAATGCTGGGGACTGGAACACACACCTGGCACTCCTGCAGCTCTCACAATCACATTCAAGAGAAAACAGCCAATTGCACCATCACTGCTCATTTCTTAATCCCAATCCCACACTTCTTTGGCACTTGGAGCACCACTTTTATCACCCAATTCCAGCCCATTAGAGAGCTCCATGTCTAGCAGGGACAGGGACCCCTGGGATACTCTCAGCAATGCCTGAATCCATTGCAGGGACCTTGCTTTGAGCTCCCCAGGGCCGGGCACCCCGAGGATCTCCCCGAATAATCCTTTCGGTGCGCGCTGGAGTCCTCGGGGTGCCCCAACCCGGGGGGCACCAACAGCACTGTCCCTCCAGGGGCCCAATTTGGTCCCAAGGCTTCAATGGACAGCCCAAAAGGCATTTCCAGAGGCCTTCTTTGGAACCCACCAACGGGTACGGGGAGGAAGCCACAAGAAGGCCTCATTTCTAAAGGCAGGGGGATCTTGCCTGTGTCCCAGACCGGTCCGGGGATCTGAGGCCCTTCCCGAGGAAATCTCGGTGCCGGCGTGAAGGGCCAGAGATCCCTTGGAGCCACGGGAGAGCAGGCACAGAGTCCCTCCTGGGGGCCAATTCTGCTGCCTGAACTCAGCTCTTCAAAGAAGCCTCTAAGACTCAGCTGTGAGTTTTAGAAGCCAGTCATTCCTATACACTGTGAGGTATTTTAAGGCTTATCTGACTGAAAAACATAAAGCTTTTATCATGGACACCTGACCTCCCATAGACAGCTCCTTTCCCCTTTCAGTACAAAATTATTTTCATGGAATCACTCAATAGGAGGTGCCCAGGAACCCCAGACTGTGCTTTTCAGAACAGAAAATAAACAGAAGAAAGGAGTTTTGCACAAGTGTAACATACTCCAGAACAGACCTGACTTTAGTTTTACCCTTTGTGTTCAAATATTCCACAGAAAAGCTCCAGCAGGAGAGCTGGCACATTCCCAAGAGTATCCTGGAAGTCCCTTCCACAAGGGCTGTAGGAAAATTTCAGTTGTAGGAGTCCCTTATGCCTGCAGATGCCTGGAGATCCTCTCCATCCACCTCGTGCTCTCCTAACAGCGGAAAGGGTGCTGAGACAGGAGGAAGGAAACCTTTAGCATAAAGCTAGGGAGGAATCTAAAGCTTCCTTTCCTGGGGAGCTTTGTGAAGTCTGCAGATGAGAAAGGGAAAATTTGCATCTCCTTTGGTGCAGGTGTCAACAGAGGCTGAGACTTTTTGCCTTTTTCAGACAACTGTGCCCTTTTTGGCTTCCTGGCAGCTCCAATGGCACCAGAACCCCCTTCCTGCACACCCACGGCTGTCACACACAGGCACCCACACACCTTTGCTCCAGCCCACACATGGCCAACATTTCCTCACCCTGCACATCCCAAGGGGAGTATTTTTGCTAGAGAGCACAGCAACCCCCCTGTCCTTGCAAACTGCCTCCCTGCAAAAAAGGAATCGTTTCTCCTGGACACTTCCCCCACAGTCAAGGTCTTTTCAAACTGCTGTCATGCCACCAAACCTGCTCAGGGTCCCTCCCAGCTTCTGCCTGTCCTTGCATTTAAAGGCATGGGCATATTCTATCTTCCAACAGCAAACCCCAGCTCCTCCCTGGCAGTACAAGCCCTGCTCTTACCTGGACAGACTCCCGGGCTCGGCACAGCTGTGGCTCATGGAGCAGCTTCCCAAGGCCCTTCTCTCTCCCCGCAGGAAGCACAACTCGCCTCCACTCCCCAGCACCAGGGGAAACCACGAGCCAGGCTGGAAATTGACACAGAACGAGCAAAAAGCATTAACAGCACAAAAAAACCAAATTAAAGCAGTCTTTGCCTCATAACCCTGCACGGGGAAAGGGTTTGGGATCCCAAAGCAAAACCTGAGACACCCAGAGAGCACCAGCCCCGCAGCTCGGCCACGGCTCCCCCCGGGGTTACCCGGCAGGTAAGGGGCTTACCCGGCCCCCGCTGCCCAGCAGAAGGCGCCCCTAAACGCCCCCCGGCTCCCCCGGTCCATAACCCATTGGCCAAGGCGCTCTCCCCTCCGCAGCCCGGGCATCAGCGGGGCCACGCCCTCATCCCTCACACACAACCGCCCGCACCTGCCCCGCCAGCCCTTTATACCGCGGGCCGGCAGCGCTGCCCAATCAGCACTCGAGCGCCTCCGCCCAATCCCAGCCCGCTTGGCCCTGCGGCCCCGCCCCGCTCGCTGAGCCCGGCCCCGCCCCCCGTTCCCTCAGCGCGGCTCCCGCCGCAGCCCCGGCGGGCGCTGCTGGGGCCGGGGAAGGGCGGTGGGAGCTCCGCGGTCACGGCCCGGCCGGGAGCTCTCCCGGGACAAGGGGAGCGGGGCGGGCAGCGGGGACGGCGGCGTTCTTGGGGGCGGGCAGGGCGGGGCCGAGTGGCGGGGCCGGCGCGAGCCGGGGGGCGGGGCCTGGGCGGGTCGAGGGGCGGGGCCGGCGCGATCCCGCGGCGCTTCGCTCTGGGCTCTGGGGCTGTTCCGGGCTGGTTTTGGGTGCGGGTTTGGGGCACTGCGCACACCCTGCCCTGGTCACAGCCCCGCCCCAGCTCCCTGCGCTCCCGCACCCCTTGCTCAGCTCCACGGGGATTTGTGCCTCCTCTGAAGGTGGCAAATGTCTGCAAAGCCAGTCGGGAAGCCAGAGAGCTGCAGCCCCCGGGCCCCGCCGCGGCTTCCCCGCCCTCCCCCGGCCCCTCCCGCCCGTCCCGCCCCGCAGCGCTGCTCCCGCTGCCGCCCTCGAACCCAAGGAACGAACCCCGTGCCCCCGGCACAGGCCGGTCCCTCCCCGGCAGCCTCGGCAGCGCCGGGAGCGGCCGCAGCCCCCAACGCCGGGCGGGGCGCGCCGGGAGGGGCCGCGCGGGGCGGGGGCGGGTCCCGCGGCTGCGACCCCGCGGGGAAGGGACCCCCGGGCCGGCCCCGTCCGGCCCCGCCGCTGGCCCTGCTCGGCCACCGCCCCTCGCCCACAGTTTTAACATTAGAGAGCCAAGTTTAATCCAGAGCACCGCAAGCTCCCACGTGCAGGGCATTTCCATAGACTTGTTATTTTTCTCTTTTTAATGACCGCGTTGCCAAAGGGGGGGAAACACAATCAACATTCCCTAAACACCATCACTTCTACGTCCACCTGTGATCAGGGGCCGATGGGCAGCAGCCTGCCCTGGACGGGCTGCAGGGATGCTGTGAAGGCCACTGTTCCCCAGGTTTGAAGGACTCTGGCCATGATCCCCAGCCCGTGGGCAGAAAGCCCAGAGCCAACGGGAACTCCAGCCAGCTGCAGGCAGATGTTACTCTGTCCCCATGCCGGGGGTGGGGACGAAGGTGCCCTTCCCCGTTCGGAAGTGGAAGTCGTCCCCTGTGCAGAGCCTGCTCTGATCCTCGGCCTCGTGGGAGCCAATTCCCTTGTCCCAGCCCACTTCCTGCAGAGAAGAAAGGGAAAGATTGCACATAAGGGAGACAATCTTCTCTGGGAGGGTGGGGAGGTGGCCTGGTACAGAGAAGCTGTGGCTGCCCCATCCCTGCAAGTGGCCAAGGCCAGGCTGGATGTCTATTAGAAGGTGTCCCTGCCCGTGGCAGGGGGTGAAGGAGATGATCCCTGAGATCCTTTCCAACCCAAAACACTCCAGAATCCCTGGATGATTCCATGCTCTCTCTCTGCATTGATTTGGCATCATTTCCTCTCAAAAACAACATCTCCGATTTAGTTGGTTGCTAAAGCCATCATTTTAAAATCATCCCAGGAATCAAAAGGGACTGGAAAACACACACAAATCATTCCTGCACCCACCAAATCATTAGGAATTGGAACCCGATTCCCTCATCTCTCTCCTTGTTCTTCTTGCCTGGAAAACCTGATGATCCCCGCTGGCTATTTTTAGGCTGCTTTTCTTCCACAGCTCCTTTCCTCCCGGCTGAAACCTCCTGGCACATTCAGGGCTTATCCAGAGGGAAGCCCCTCTGAAGTATTTCCTCTCGTGGCAATTCTGTGGGATGAAGAAGTAAAAAAAGCACATCAAGAGCTCCTTCTACCCCCTTCCTTCACAAACACCCTCCCAGTTTGTCCTTGGCAGCTCCCTCCCCCCGGCACCCGCACCCGATGCTTCGGCTCCGCTGGGAAAGGGACAGCAAGTGCCAGAAGCAAGTTCAGTGCTGGGCAGGGGCTCCCTGGGGAACGGCACTTGAGTGCTTTAGTCCGTGGCCTTTCCTGCTGCCCTCCCTCCCGGAGGCAGAGGATGACCCGGCCCTTGTTTCTCCCACGCTCGCAGACCCAGGTCCTGCTTCTTTGGCCCCACTTTTCTTGGCAGACCCGGCATCATTTTCCAGGGTCCCCAGGAAACTTCTGCACTTGACCCATTGCTAAGTGCAGAGCACAGGGCAAGGGAAGGACAAATTTCTCGGCACCCACCCCCTGGAATTTTCCTTCTCCGCAGCACGCTCCCGTTCCCGCTGTCTCTGGAGGTGCCCGCACGAGTCCTCCTTCTCCCAGCACCTCAGAGAATGTCCTTTTCACCCGGGTCCCGCTTACCGGCGTCCAACAAAACACACTGACAACATTTTTCCTGATGCCAGTGGAGAGATATTAGAGCACACTGCACACGGAAGCTGAGCCTGCCCCGTCCCTGGAAGTGTTCCAGGCCAGGCTGGATGGGACTGGGAGCATCCAGACGGGGATGAGAGCGGAAGGTGTCCCTGCCCACGGAAGGCAGGCTGGCCTTTGAAGGTCCCCTTCAAACCAAATCGCTCTGGGATTCCCCTCCAAAATCACTACCCAAGAGACACAGCAAGCAAAGCAGAGGGACTGCACTCCCAGCTTTTCTTACCTGCAGGCACACACAGCACAGCACGTTGGACATAAAAGCCACGGGGTTAGTCCTGCCAGAGGTGTCCGGCACACACATGGCAACCGAAGGGAAAGAGGGAGCCTGGGAACACGGAGTAAAAGACACTTTAATTAGGACTACACCATGCACTAGCCAGGTCATTCCCACAGCTTCACTGTCCAGTCACACAAAAAGCACTCACCGAGGCCTCAGTTAGGATGGTTCCTGACGCTGACCAGGTGAATGCCTCCCTGCAAGCCCGCTCCGCTCATGCCAGGCACTGGGGCTCACCCAGGGGGGCTTTGCCAAGCATCCAAGGGAAATTAAAATTACAGGCTGGGCAAAGGCGCTTCCCGCAGGACCGCTCCTGGCCAAGGCCACCGGTCCGTGCAAGTCAGACCACTCACCACCCGGGGCGAGGATTATCGGGGGCACGCTTCCAGCTTTTATTCTCCAGAAACTCCAGTTCTTTCTGGCACCACTTGCTTCAGTCTTCCCCTGTTGGAAGAGGTCACTTTGTCTTTCGAGGGGCCAGACTGCCAAAGCCCGGCCAGTCCATTCCCACGAGGAAAGGTAGCTTGGTCTTGGACAGGATACTGGGGGGGAGACACAAAATAAAAGTTTAATTTAAAACAACTGCCCAGAATAGAAAGCAATTCAAACATAAGGCAGACAAGACTCGTGCAAATCTCAATACATTTGACTTCAAAGGAGAATTATTTCCCTCTGCACCTCAGAGAATGTCATTTTCACCCGGGCCCTGCTTACCATCGTCCAACAAAACACGCTGGCAACATTTTTCCTGTTGACAGTGGAGAGATATTAGAGCACACTGCACACGGAAGCTGAGCCTGCCCCGTCCCTGGAAGTGTTCCAGGCCAGGCTGGATGGGACTGGGAGCATCCAGACGGGGATGAGAGCGGAAGGTGTCCCTGCCCACGGAAGGCAGGCTGGCCTTTGAAGGTCCCCTTCAAACCAAATCGCTCTGGGATTCCCCTCCAAAATCACTACCCAAGAGACACAGCAAGCAAAGCAGAGGGACTGCACTCCCAGCTTTTCTTACCTGCAGGCACACACAGCACAGCACGCTGGACATAAAAGCCACGGGGTTAGTCCTGCCAGAGGTGTCCGGCACACCCACGGCGACCGAAGGGAAAGAGAAAGCCTGGGAACACGGAGTAAAAGACACCTTAATTAGGACTACACTGAGCAATAGCCAGGTCATTCCCACAGACAGCTTCACCGTCCAGTCACACAAAAAGCACTCACCTACCAGGGCCTCAGTTAGGATGGCTCCTGACGCTGACACCTCCGTTTGCCCCGGGGGGTCAAGAAGAACATCCCTGGGAAGAAGTCACCCCCAACAGCAAAAAGGGAAAATTAGTGAAGCACGGGGTCCTCTTCTGACTAGATTGCCACCAGCATTCCATAGCAAATGCCACGACTATTCCGTTACGGACGAGAAAACCCTGTTCTCCCAAACAAACAGCAAGGAGATTTATGGGCACGCCTGGAAATTTCCTGTGAGGAACTTTTTGTAACTAAGGAGCAGGTGCTATCTTGAGTTGAAGGCATCCATTTGACAGACACTTAGTACAGCAAACTCTTCAGCAGAGCAATTAATTGCTGCCTATTTGAACAGCAGGGGAGAGGAAATGACAGTCGAAGGGAAGACAAGAAAAGCAGAACTGCAATCAGCACACTTTTCTTCCATCTCTCCCGAGAAAGCCTAGTTTGTCTGTTCTAATAATTCTATGCCCTTTTCTACATGAAACTTAGACCAAGGCTGAAAAAACAACTAGAAAACACGGAGAGAAGCTTTTTAGAATTTCACGTGACTTTCCCAAACCGATCCCAGAAAAGCAGAACTCGGTAGAATGTACTCACCTCGAGGCCTTTGGTCTTTTTTTCCATAAGCTTCGTCACCTGATGGAAAAAGCAGAGTAGACTCGGTATTTAGGCTCACAAGAGGAAAACTTCCCCTTCCTTTCCTAAAAGAAACTACATTAATCTGCACAGCTGCAGGCGCGTCTCCAGCTGTTAAAGCCTTTCAGCTTTTCAAAGGGTGAGAATGCCCTGCTAGGGAAGGCTGAAAAATGCTCGGAGCCTGCCCAGGTCAAAGAGCCCCTCGATTTTGTCCGTGTTCCAGTCCCTGGCTAAAGAAAGGGCAGAAGAAGCGCAGTTGTTGCTTGCCTTTTCCCTCAGAGGTTTTGCCAGGCGCCGGGCCAGCCCGGGCACTGCGGGGGAAGGCCGGCAGTGCCCAAACCCCGCCGCTTTCCCGGGGGCGTCGCTTGCGAGAGCGCCCCCGAGCGCCGGGCCCTGCCTCACAGTCGCCGCCTGGCGGACACGGCCGGGAGCGGCACTGCAGCCGCGCGCGGCGCTGCAGCACTGCGCCCCCCCCCCCTTGGCGAGACCCGCGGCGCCTTTCGCGAGTACGGGCCTTTCTTCCCTAAAACCTGCCCTTCCCTAGGAAAAGCTGAGCAGTTCACAGAGTTGCTGTTTCCAGCCCAGCTTCCCAAAGGATTTCTCTCTCCCGGCAGCACAGACAGGGGCCCCGAGGCAGCGCAGACCCTGCCCGCGGGGGGGGGGGGGGGGGGGGGGGGGGGGCGCAATGCCAGGGCACATCCGAACCCGGCCCTGCGGCGGCACGCAGGTGCAAGTTTCTCCGCAGAGGCGAGAAACTTGCCTGTCGCTTCCCCTGCCTGCAGTCGCCGATGGCCGCGGGAGAGGCAGAAGAGCGGCCGCGCCCACCCGCGGCGCCCAGCTTACCCCGGGGACGATCTCCGTCGGATCTGGCGCCGTGGGTCGCTTCCTGGGGGGGGGGGGAAGGCGGCGGCGCAGCTCCGACAGCATCTCCAGGGCACGGCGGGAGCGGGAGCGGGGGGAGAGCGGGGGGGAGAGCGGGGGGGGGAGCGGAGCGGAGCGGAACGAGGCGGGCGGGCGGAGCGCCGCGCGCGCGGCGCCGAGAAGGGGCTGCCCGCGCCGGTGCCTGCCGCCGCCCACGAACCTGCCTCCCGCGCCCGGCGCCGCCGAGCGCCCCGCCCCGTCCCCACAGCGGGAAGCGGCGCGGCGAGACGGCGCTGCGGGCGCGGGGCGGGGGGTCCGGGTCGCGGCGGAGGTCGGGCAACAGGAAAGACGCCTCTCTGAGGCGAGGGGGCCTCTCGCCGCCTTCTTTAGTGTGGCCTCGGCTAAGTTCCGGTCCTGGCGGCGCCATCTTGAGTGTGGCGTCGGGGCGAACTTCCGGGCCGGGGCCGCCATCTTTAGTGTGGTCGTTCCGGTCCTGGCGGCGCCATCTTTACTGTGGGCTTGGCGGACTTCCGGGCCGGGGCCTGGAGGACTTCCGGTTGCGCTCTACTTCCGGTGACCGAGTTTACCCAAATTAGCGTCCCTCCTCGCTAATTTCTGCGCTTTCACCCCAAAAAATCTTCATGTTATTCCCCCCCACACACACCCCGGGAGAGACGGGAGACCGCGAGTCCCGCCCTGCCGCCGGAACCGGCCCTTAACTCGAGCAGGGAGCGCTGCACCGGCACGAGAGCCACTGCGCATGCGTCGCCGGTCCCGCTCCTGGCTGCCCTTACTTACCACGTGATCGCCGGCGTCTTGCCAACGACTGCGCATGCGCCGACGTCGCCACCTTGGCTTCCCCCCCACCCCGCCGCCCGACCGCCCGGCTTCGCTTTCTTACTGCGGCTCCCCCTACGCTTTTTCGGCTCCCTGGGGTTCCCCCACCCACATTTTCGGGTCCCCTTCTCACATTTTAGGGGTGATGACCCCGCAATTTACGGTTCGGGGGGGGGGGGGAGGAGAGGAAACGGGGTGCCCAAGAAGGGGGTTCTTTTTTTTTTTTTTTTTTTTTTCTTTTTTATTTCATTTTCATTTTATTTCCTTTTTAGTTTTTTTTGCCTTTTCTTTTTAATTTTCTTTTGTTTTTTATATTTCCTTTTTTATTTCGTTGATTTTTTATTCTCTTTATTTTTCATCTTCTCTCCCAGTGCTCCCCAGTAACACCCAGTGCTCCCCAACAACCCCCAGTAACACCCAGTGCTCCCCAGTAAACACCCAGTAACACCCAGTGCTCCCCAACAACCCCCAGTAACACCCAGTGCTCCCCAGTAAACACCCAGTAACACCCAGTGCTCCCCAACAACCCCCAGTAACACCCAGTGCTCCCCAGTAAACACCCAGTGCTCCCCAACAGCCCCCAGTAACACCCAGTGCTCCCCAGTAAACACCCAGTGCTCCCCAACAGCCCCCAGTAACACCCAGTGCTCCCCAAAAATTGACCCAAAACCGACCCAAATCACCCCAAAAGCTGACCCAAAACTGACCCCAAAACCTGACCCCAATCATCCCAAAAGCTGACCCAAAACTGACCCCAATCATCCCAAAAGCTGACCCAAAACTGACCCAAATCACCCCAAACAATGACCCAAAACTGACCCCAAAACCTGACCCAAATCATCCCCAAAACTGACCCAAAACTCTGCATTGATTTGGCATCATTTCCTCTCAAAAACAACATCTCCGATTTAGTTGATTGCTAAAGCCATCATTTTAAAATCATCTCAGGAATCCAAAGGGACTGGAAAACACACACAAATCATTCCTGCACCCACCAAATCATTAGGAATTGGAACCCCATTCCCTCATCTCTCTCCTTGTTCTTCTTGGCTGGAAAACCTGATGATCCCCACTGGCTATTTTTAGGCTGCTTTTCTTCCACAGCTCCTTTCCTCCCGGCTGAAACCTCCTGGCACATTCAGGGCTTATCAGGATATATTTGCTGCTTCCTGAACAGGAGCACACAAAACGCATTGAAGCCAAAGAGAAAATGACAAACCAGAAAAAAAAAAAAGAGCCAAAAGAAATGCTCTGCCTGCCTTGGTACGCTCTCTGCTTGATCATTCCAAAGGAGATTCTCCACGGATCAGAAGCAATTACCAATCATTTTTCCTCTGTAACAGTTAATGAACAACTTGGGTTTCTGTTGAGGGGCTGGACATGTCCAGTGAGGGTTCAGGGTCTGGTGGGTTGTTTATGGTGGATCCTGACCGGCCCAGGCCAAACCAAACCACCCCCATTGCTGCTCCATCCCACATGGAGAATATTGATACTGTCTAGAAATACTCCCCTTCCCTGCTACTCCATCCTTCCTTACACATCCGTGGAGCAGGTTTTCTCCACCCTTTGTTCCCAGCAACAGCTCTGCAGCCCAAATCCCAGCTCCCACAGACACAAACTAAACACACCTAAGGCGATGGTTCCATCAGCACCTGGAATTCCAAGCTCCCCGTTCCCTGGAATGCTCATCCCAACACTCACAGCAATCTCACCTCAGCCCACAGGCTCTCTGTCCTCAGAGGCAAACACAGCCTGCTCTGGCACTGCGTTTCCTCTCATTCCTGGTCTCCTGCAAACCCCCAGGGAAATCCAATCCCTCAGACCCTGCATCCCTGGACAGGAGGGGAACTGGAGTTTGACCCGGATCCCAGCACCCTGGACAAGTGTGTTCCCAGGAGCACAGGCCTGTGGCTCCATCCAGCCCATCCATCCCTCCTTTCCCCCCAGGGAGTCCCAAACCCTCCCCCAGCTCCCCTGCGTCTGTCCCCCGGCCCAGCCCAGCTCCAGGCTCTCCCCCAGCACTGTGTCAGCTCCAGCCCTGGCAGAGCTGCAAACACCCCCCAGCTTGGCCCCCCCGGGCTCCTGAACCCCCAAGCCAAGGCTCGGGCTCACCAACGAGGACCCACCTGCCCCACTCAGCACAGCCCAACCCCACAGCTCAGGGACCCCACGCTCACCCAGCCCTTTGCCCCTTCCTCTCCACCCTTCCCAGCACGCAAGGACCAGCCTGCAGTGGAAACAGAGCCAGTGCCCAGGGAGCAAATGCCAACAGCCAGGAGGAGAGAAACGTGTCCCTCTGACTTACCCCACCCCACGGGCAGCACCAGGTGCCCCCAGCGCCAGTCGGTGGGGCTGGAGCCTGTTGCCTTTGGCTGCTCACACCCCAACACATTTGGCATTGCTGGACCCAAGTCAATGATTTTCCCTGTCCTTAAAGAGAGGAGAACAAGAAAATTAAGTGCACTGGGGAAGTCAAAGGCTCTTGGCTTTCACCCTTCTCTTCTGATTACTCGCTACAGGCGTTTCTTCCCTAAAACCTGCTCTTACCCCCCCCCCCCCCCCCCCCCCCCCCCCCCTCCCCGCCCCGGCCGGTCCCCCGCCCCTGCCCTGCCCGGCGGCCCCGAGCGCTCCAGGCCCGGCCCCGGCCAACGCCTCGCTCTGCGCAGGCGCCGCTTCCCAGCCCGCCCCCGAGCGCCGGGCGCCGCCTCGCAGTCGCCGCCTGGCGGACACGGCCGGGAACGGCACTGCAGCCGCGCGGCCCCCCCCTTGCGAGACCCGCGGCGCCTTTCGCGAGGACGGGCCTTTCTTCCCTAAAACCTGCCCTTCCCTAGGAAAAGCTGGGCAATTCACAGAGTTGCTGTTTCCATCCCAGCTTCCCAAAGGACTTCTCTCTCCCGGCAGCAGCAGCAGCGGCAGCAGCAGCAGCAACGCTCCCCGCGAAGCCCTGACCATGGCTGGGAATTGACACACAACAAGCCAAGAGCATGAACTCGGCCCCAAAACACTCCACAACAAAACAATTTAGTCACCTTTGTGATTCCAAGGCAAAGCCCGAGAGGCCCAGAGAGCAGCAGCCCCTCAGCCCCAGCACGGCCTCCCCCGGGCTCCCCCGGCCGGGAACCGGCCTAGCCAGCCCCTGCTGTGCAGCACAGCAGGCGGGGGGATGACTTTTGGGACCCCTCCCTGGCCGCTGCAGAGCAATGCAGGCATCGGGGCCAAGTCCTGCCCAGCCCCCGGGCACTGCAGACAGTTCAGCCCCAGCAGCAGCAGCAGCGGGCTGTTCTGCCTCTTGCTCCCCTCTCATTTGAAACCAAACGGTGAGGAACAAGCCCCGGGCACAATCGGCACCGAGCAGCAAGGCCTGGGCTCACCAGAGGCCCGGGCCTGCCTACTCCAGGCTCTGGGCTTTCTTTGCTTTCTTCCGCCGTAATTCTCCTGCCCCGGCAAGCGTTAAAAGACACACTGCCCGCTGAGACGTGCCCCGAAACAGCCATCAGTTCCAAGGCCAGAAAATCTCAGGGCCACACTTCGAAACCCTGCCGCGAGGCCCCCGGAGAAGCCAAGGGGAGCTGGGATTCCCTGCAGTCCCAGGGAACCGAGGGGAAGGTGGGAAAGGGGCAGAGAGCAAACCCCCCCAGCTGCTTCTCCCTGCAGCCCCCAGGGCAGGTGCAGCGAACGCACACCGGTGTAGAGTTTTTAGGAGTGCTTTAAAATAAACTAAAAAACAATCGGTTTACCAAAAAATCCTTCTGCAGTCCACGCTGTCTAACAACTCAAATTGCTCACTAAGAGAACTAAAAAAAAAAATTGCAAGTAGTGAGACCCACATTGTAAATAAGTCTTTGCTTTAAAAACAAACAGAAAAAAGAACCCAAAACACCAAAACAGAGCTGTGAGGTGAACCAAAACATGTCTGGATAAGAACTAGTAATTGTAAGCTCTCATCTGCAGGAGCTTCGGCTTGTCAACGGTTCCCAGCTCCCACGTTGGGCGGAGTTTGTGATTTTAGCAGCCCCTCAGCTGCCCGGCAAGGCTTGTGTCCCACTCAAGAATGCTGCTTTTACCCCAAGTTCAGGTCTGGAAGCAATACATGGCGTAGCAGAGGACTGGATAGAAGGACCTACTGCTGCCACTCCCCTTGGAGCAGAAGCCACTGGCTGTGGGGAAATCCCACCTGAAGAAACTCTGGGGAAAAAAAAAAAGACAAAAACGTCAAGAATTTTAGGCCACAGGATCCATCCATCAGAGCTTGAAACAGAAGTCACAAAGGAGAAAACAAGCAGCAAATGATACCCCAAGGTTAAAGAGGCTTTTATGAAAAACATTTAAGAATTATAAACCTGAGGTAGAAATAGCAAAAACAAAACAAAACAAAACAAAACAAAAAAAAACCACAAAAAAAACCCAAAAAAACCTCTTATTAAAAAAAAAAAACACGACAGCACAAAAAGGTTTCTTGTCTGTAAAGAGTAAGCAGGTTAACACTAATGCCCCATGAAAAGGACTTTAATGCCACAAGCCTTCCACTACACAATGGATCAAGACAACAGGTCCAGCATCTGAACAGCCCTCCCTCCCCACAAGCAAGTTTTTACTTCAGACTTTTCCAGGCAACAAAATTCATGTTGTTGTTGTTAGGACAACTCCTGCACTTACCGGTACATTCTCCTCCTGGGGCAGAGCTGCCTTTCTCTTCCCCAGGCGCTCTGGCAGCTCACTGACACGCTTCTCCAGCACCGCTGCCTCCAAGCTGTGCTCCTTCCAACGCTCCCTCTGGTGCTGCAGTCCGGCATTCCGCTCCCGCTTCACTTTGTTCCTCAGCTGAAGAAATGCACCGAGCAGTGGGGCAGGAGGGGAAAGCAAGGAAAAGAAAAACAAATAAACTTTCAGGCAGGCAGCCACACAGTCCCGGCAAGAACGGGAGTGGTGGCGTTTCTTTCTGATGAGCTCAGAAAAGGACCCAACTGTCTCTGGAGCTCTTAAGAGTTGGGGGTCACAAGCTGGCTTTCCATTACCTGCAGCTCCTTGGACAGGCGGTGGGTGGAGCTCAGCTACAGCCCATGGGTTGTCCCGGTAACCACCAATTCCTCGGCCCTTCCTCAGCATCTCCGGCAGCCTGGGCAGTTCCTCTGCTTTGGCACAGCCGGTGCCAGCTCGCACTGCTTTGGCCGCAACAGGCTCTGCAGCTGGTCCGGCTCCTCCGCTGCAAAGGACGAGAGAGAGCACAAGAGCTGCCCTGAGGAACAGCCCAGCGTGGGCTGTTCTGCTCCCAGGGCAGCGCTGCAGGGCACCCAGAGAGCGCCCTGCCGGCCTCCAGAGCAGGGCTGCACAGAGCCAAACCTGCTCCTCCACCCGGCAGGTGCACGAGCCAAATCACCGGCACCATTCTGGACATTTGGTCTCCTCAGAGCGCCCACGGCAAGGGAAAAAGAACATTTGGTTCACTGTCCCGAGTATGGAAACAAACAAAACCACCAGACTGAATTCACCTGCCAAGCCAAAATTCACTGAATGCCTGCTGAACTCAGCAGGAAGACATTCCCTCAACCACAAGGCATCCTTAGGACGTTTCAAACTCTGGATTTAAGCCCTAAGAAGCCAGTGACAAAACACTCAAGCTGTTTCATTAAACTCAGCAGACTGGGAGGGCTTTCGAGGGTCTATGACAAACACTTGTCATCAGCTGCTCCCACTGTCAGAACTGTTCTAGCCCAGAACAAAAGGCTGAGAAATCAGGAAGAATTCCAGCCACTGCCAAGACTAGATCTCTCGGGGACAGTGCAGGGAAACATAGTCACGTGCTCCAAGATCTTGCAGATCCAAGATCTTAAAGGCATCCTTATAGGCCTCTAAACTGATGTTGATTTTGTGCAGTAGAACCCAAACAGAAAATAGGTTCTCCCCACAGACAACCCCCTCTGCTTTATCTCGATAGAAAGCACGAGGCTTCCTACTAAAACAACGTACTTATACAAACCAATCTCTTTTCATGCGAGGCAGGCTGGCAACGACAAGTTCTGCACAACACGGGGAGAGAGAGTGTGAAAAGCCAGGCAGAAGAAGACGTGTCGCTGTTCAGTCCGAGGTGAACCTTTCCCGTGCCGATCTCCCCCGGCCCCGGCGCGGCCGCTCCTTCCCGCCGGGCGCTGCCTCGCGGTCGCCGCCTGGCGGACACGGCCGGGAGCGGCACTGCAGCCGCGCCCCCCCACTGACCCCCCAAAGACCTCGGGGACTCCCGGAGCGCAGATTGGCAAAAATAAACGTCCTGCAAGACCGACGTTGCCTTTCGGAAGTATTTCCTTCATTTTTGAGAACGATAAAAGGCCCAATCAACAACAAAAGTTATTTCATCCCTTTGCCAAGAATAACCCTGCAGCTTGCCTTCCTTTCTGGGCTGACAGCAGACAGCTTGGATACCCTGACAAAAACATTAGACAACTCTCTCCAGCATTTCTTACAACCTCCTTAATCCTTCTCGTGGTAAAACCCACCCTTTCCATTTGATCAAGAAAAACCAAACCAAACCAAGGAAACCCCACCACCTGACACGGGTCACAAGTTACGGAAGAGACTCAGAGCCACAGGAGGAAGGCTAACAAACAGGTGAAGTTTCAAGGAAATCTCACATCTTCCAACATCCTGCTCATGTTGCCTACGCTGCCCCCTGGATATGACCCACTCCCAGGCATCTGCCCAGCAGCAGACACCACCGCTGCCCTCTCAAACAGCAGCACTTCAGCCACGAGCCACCACTGTTCCAAGAACCACAGCTGTAGATTGCCGTGCCCATCAATGACAGATGTGGCAACTAAGCCATGTCCACTGTCTGCTACCTGCCACACAGGACCCTCTTCTCTAAAAACAGCAGCTCAGCAGGCAGCACTACCATTTTCCAGAGATATCCTTACTCCCAGCAGTCAGGTCACACTTCAATACTTCACCAAGTCTGCGGGAGGACTTGCAGGGCCTGAAGGCTCACGCTAGGGTGTGGCACTTACTTGGTGTCCATGGAAACCATACGGCTACTACAGAATGTTTTCCCCTAGGAAACACACCCATTACACAAGTTACACATCTGACCAAAAGGCAGCAAGTGGCCTCCAATCCCACCAATTGTCTTCTTGCTGTCACCACATCCTTAGCCTTAGAAGGCAGGGGGAAGTCTACAGCTGTTGGAGCAGTTCCTGGGAACGCCATAAAACACCCTTTCTTTGGACTGCCCAAGGGCACCCCCCAGCTCCTGCCCAAACATCCTGTCCCGTCCCCATCGATGCCAGGAGCCCGCAGCCTTGGAAAACACACATTCCCGGGCTGCAGCTCCCAAGGGATGACGCAGCTATCCAAGCGCACGCCCGCGGGCAGGGGAGCACTCACCTGGGGGGCCGCCGGCCCCTCCAACTCCCCCCCCCGCGGCAGCGCGGCCCCTGGCCGCGGATGCCCCGCTCCCCCCGCTGTCCCGCCACAGGGAACGGACGGGCAGGACCCGGCAGTGCCGGGACACCGGGCACGTGCACCCGGGCACCGGCAGCAGCGGGGGCCGGTTCTCCCCGGCAGGGCCCGGGCCGGGGGGTGAGGGATTCCCTCCGCCTGGCGCGGCCAAGAAATCCGCCCGCCGCTCCCCCTGTCCCGGCCTCGGGGAGGCGGCGGCTCTCCGGGAGCACACGTGGAAGCGATGCCGCCTGCCCTCCGGGTGTGGCACAGCACAGCTGCCGTGACTCCCCTCTCCAAAGAGCTTCCACCGAGCAATCGCCGGAAAGACCCAAATCCCAGCATTTGGGGCCCTTTCAATGTTAATGTGAAACACCTCGTTCAACCGGACACGTCCCTCGGAACGATTCAGCCCCAAAATCGTGCTCCGTAAGCAGTGGACAAAATTTCCCTCCCGTTTTGGATTGAAAAGCGGTCCAGCAGGAGGCTGCCTTTGCCCACCCGAGCCGCCCCGCCCTGTCCCGAGCTCAGCTCAGCCCTCCAGAAGCCGCAGGACGGGTCATTCCCCGAGGAAGGGGGACTTACCGACGAGCCCCCACACGGAATGGTGCTCCTCCCGAGCGCTCCACAGTGAGCCCTGCCAGCCCCGGGAGCCGAGCGGAGCCGCGCCGAACCGAGCCGAGCGGAGCCGAGCGGAGCCCCCGCAGCCCCCCAGCCCCTCCCGCCCTCACAGCTCCGGGTCCCGCCGGTCCCGCGCGCCCTCCGCGACCCCCCGGAGCGCCGCCGGGCCTCGGAGCGGCGCGTGCGCAGAGCGAGCGCGGAGGGCGGGCGCGCGCAACGGGCGCGCGAAAGGCGGTGCGGGGAGAGGGGGCGGGGCCGGCGCGAGCCGGGGGGCGGGGCCGGCGCGAGCTGGGGGCGGTGTATTATGGATTATAATCTATTATCCGTATTATCCGTCTAATCTACTATCTCTATATCTGTAGTATGTATATTCCCTATTATCATCTATTTTCTGTATTATCTTTAATTATATTCTGTTATCTATATTATCCGTATTATCTATATTATCTATTATCTATATTATGTATTATAATCTATTATCTGTAATATCTACGTATTTTATATATATATATATGGATACATATATATCCGTAATCCATATTTTCTATATTGTCTATTATCATCCATTATGGGTATTATCTATATACCTATATTAGTCATTATTTATCACATAAAAATTATCTATAATCTATATATCTATACTATATATTATCACCTATTATCATCTATTACTTATATTATCAATTTTCAGATTATCTATATTCTTCTGTTATCATCCATTATCTGTATTATCTATATATCTATATTCTCTATTGTAATCCCTTAGTTGTATTATTTATGTGTAAATATTGTCTATTATCCATATTTTATATATATAATCAATTATCGATGTATCTATATAGTCTATTATCATCACCTATATTATCTATATATCTGTATCTGTCTATATCTGTATTATCTATATTCTCTAATATCATCTAATGTCTGTATTATCTATACATCTCTATTATCTACTATCCATATTATCTATATCTATTACCATCAGCTATAATCTGTATTATCTACATAGCCATATTAACTATATTATCTATAGATCTATATTATCTATTATCATCTATTTTCTGTATTCTCTATATCTATATTCTCTTTTTCCATATTATCTATATTATCCATTATCTATATATGTACACTATTATCTATACTATTATCACCTATCTTTCATTATCACTATTATCTATATTGTCTATACATCTATATTCTCTATTATCATCTATTATCTATATCTATAAAGCTTATCATCTATTATCTCTATTATCTATGATATCTACTATTATCTATATTCTCTGATATATATTATCTATATTATATGTATTATCTCTGATCTATATTCTCTATTATAATCCCTTCTCTGTATTATTTATACATCGATATTTTCTATTATCCATAATATCTATAATTCATATTATCTATATTATCTATATTATTTCTCATCTACTATTTATACTCTTTGTATAATTTCTTTTCTATACATCTACATTATCTATATATCCATGTCACCTGTTACCTATTATCTGTTAAATCTATAACTATTCTACACATTACTTGTATTACCGATATTATCTGATTTTCTATATATAAAATATATTTCATATATTCTAGATATCCTATATATCCTACAGATTAAAGATATTCCATATATTCCCTATATTCTATATATTCTCGATATAAAATATATCCTATATAAAAAATATATGCTATGTATCCTATACCTAATATATTCCCTATATCCTATATATGAAATATCTTCTATATATCTTCTATATCCTACAGATAAAATATCTTCCCTATATTCCCTGTATTCCACATGTTCCATGTATTCTCCATAACAGAACAAAGACATTCCCAACCTGTCCCTCCATTTTCCCCATTCCTACCTCATCCCCTCCCCATTCCCACCCAGTTCCCCTTTCCACCCCCATTCCCACCCCACTCCCACTCCACAAGGAGCGACGCGGTGTCACTTTGTCCCAAGGGCACCTTTATTGCTCCGGAAAGTCCCGCACAGATGGAACCAATCTCCATAATTTTTTCCCTTTTTTTATCCCTTATTATTTTCCCCTTATTTTTTCCCCATTTTTTCCCCTTATTTCCCCCCCTTTTTTTCCCCCTTATTTTTCCCCTTATTTTTTTCCCTTATTTTTTCCCTTATATTTTCCCTTATTTTTCCTCTTTTCCCCCCTTATTTTTTCTCCTATTTTCCCCCGATTTTTCCCTTATTTTTTTCTCCTTTTTCCCTTTTTTCTCTTATTTTTTTCCTTACATTTTTTCTTTTTGTCCCTTATATTTTCCCCTTTATTTTTTCCTTTATATTTTTCTTATTGTATAGGTTTTCCCTTATTTTTTTCCTTTTCCCCCTTATTTTTCCCTTTTTTCCTTTTCCCCTTATTTTTTCCCTCTTTTTTTTCCTTTTTCCCTTATTTTTCCCTTTTTTCTCTTATTTTTCTTCTTTTTTTCACTTATTTTTTGCCCTTATTTTTTAATTTCCTTTTCCCCCTTATTTTTCCCCTTATTTTTTCCCTTATTTTTTCTCTTATTTTTTCCCTTATAGTTTTCCCCTTATTTTTTCCCTTATATTTTCCCCTTATATTTTTCCCCTTATTTTAATTTTTCTCTCTCTTTCTCTTTCTCTTTTCTCCTGGCAGAAAAGGCAATCGCTCCTGTGAAAAATAAGCCAAATATATTTATTTTTTTTCTTGTCGGTAAACTGAGGTGGATTCTCTAGTTTTTCCATCCTACAAGGGTGTCCTACGTCTATTTTATTCCAAAAGAGCACTAGACAAACGAAGCTTTATAACAAAAAGCCAGGCACTGATACATGGTAAAACCTCTCGCTTTTTTTTTTGTTTGTGTTTTTTTTTTTTTTAGGCTTTTTCAGTGGTTTTTTTTCACCTTTTTTTTTTTCTGTTTTTTAATTCTTATTTTTTTCACCGAAATTGCATCACAAGTAACAAGAAGGAAAAAAGGCCACAGTTCATAATCATTTCTCACCATTACAGAAGGGCTAAAATACTCGAAAATGAGGAGGGGCCACGCCCAGCACTGCACGAACATGAGGCGACTTCAAGTCCCAGAGGAAAAACAAAAAAACAAGTAAAAAAAGGAAAAAAAAACCGAAGAAACAAAATAAAACAAAATCAACCCAAAAAAGTCAGAAATGAACAAAAAACTTGGGCCTTCCCAGGCCCCGGTGCCTCGTTGTGTTGGAATTTCTCACTATTCCACCTTTCCACCTCCAAGTTCTTTTTTTTCCAGTCAACTAGTGGAAAAGTTGGAATTTTCCTGATTTTTTTTTCCTCCAGGTTTTTTCAATTTCCCCCCCCTTATTTTTTTTTTTTTAATTTTGTTGCTTTTTTTCCTCGGGAGTTTGTGCTTCTTTCCATTGAAATCTCCTCATTCCTGGCACTGCTTGGGATTGTTGGAGTCTGGATATGGGTAAGTTCTCCCTGACCACCCTTTCCGGCACCTTCCCCCCCTCCTAGCCCCCCGAAATCCTGGAAAACAATCCCAAAAAACCTCGGAAGACTGAATCACTACAAGTTGCCTTGCTGGCACTTGGAGCGTCCTTGCAGCTCAACGCAGCTCCAGCTGAACATTCCCAATCCAGCAGATCCATAAATTCCTGCCATGTGGAGGTGGATCCAGGCGGGAAAAAGCTGCTAAAAAAATCAAGATTTTGCCTTTTCTCAGGGAGCTTTCAGCCTGGTTTTATTCCCACGGGGAATAAAAACCTCCATGGCTTCGGAGAACGACGCGCAGGCCTTCCCTGAGCTGGGAAAAAATGGAAAAATCATGGATCAGACACTCAAGGGGGATGGTTTTGTTAAATCTTGGCTCATCCAGAGCGGGATCTTCAGCTCTTCCATCTAGGCTGGCTGAGGGAGCATCTCGGATGGATGGAACAAGGAAACCTTTCCCTGGCTTTTTTCCAGTTCCAGGGATGAAATTCCTCATTTCTTTTCCCGAAATTCCTCATTTCTTTTCCATCCACAAATTGGGTTTAATAAACATCAAGTTGGGGTTTTCCAGCATTTCAATCCTTGAAATCTCAATTTCCTGCTGATCCCAATCCTGATCCTGGTGGAGTGACCCACTCGGACACCCCAATCCAACATGATCCAACAGGGCTGAGACCTCCTGGGAAATGGGATTTATGGCTCGTGTTCCTTGGCATCATGCTCTTCCCAGCTCCGGAATTCCCGAATTCTCACCCTCCCTCAGCTAAGCCCAGCTCCGAGTCCAGCCTTATTCCTGCCTGGATTTAAGCCCAGGCTTGGTTTTTCCCAGTTGACTCCACCTCCACATTTTGGCAACTTATCAACACCTCAAAAGCCGGGAAGTTTCCTGAATGGATTCTCCGGGAGCACGTGGGGAATTGGGTTCTTCTCGTTTTTTTGCGGGAAAATTCCATTTCTTTCTTTCCCTTCAAGGACACTCCATGGGATTCTTTTTTGTTCGTTCAACCACCCAGAATTCGATCCACTGGAAAAAAAAAAACCACCGCGATGCCCCGACCCCGACACAACGTAGGAAAACACGGAATAACGAGAATCTACATGGAAAAATAGAACTTTTACATACACAATTCCAAAATAACGATCCGGCCGGGCCGGGTTTTGTTGCATAAAATGTACAAACGTCTCTCTTTTTGTCTGTGGTTGGTTGGTTTGTTTTTGTTCCCAGGCCTCTGGAAAACTGGCAAACCAGGAGAACAGATGGAACGTTTAGACCGTTTCGGGGATGGATTTATGGCGTTTATTCAGCGGGAATTTGACTCGGACAAAGGGGGAGGGGGAGGGTTGGATTGGAAAGCCACGCCGGGCTGGGAAAAAAATGGGATTGGAGACGGAAAGGGATGCTGATAAATATTTAATGAGCACTGGCGTGGTTCTGTACACCAAAGTCACTCAGGATTGGGAGTCACTCTGGAAGTCAGGTTGTGCCGAGACTTCGGAGCTGCGGTGCCACCGGCGGCGTGGTCGGGAAAAACTTCCTTTGTACTGGCCAGAGAATTCCGGGAATCAACCCCCTCCTGGACAAAGTGCAACTTAATGCTTTAGGACTCATAAGGCTCGTTAGGACCCAAAAAATTGGCATTTCCCACGGAAAAAAAAAAACAACAACAAAAATGAGGCGCTCGGGGGGAAAAAATCCACTCGGAAACGAGGAAAACGACGGGGGGGGGGAAAGTCCGCACATGGAGTCGATCCATCCCACTCCTTGGAATTCCCCCCTCCCTCCCCTCCCCCTCCCAGCCCCTGGAATCGCTACACAAAGAGGGAACGCGGAATCAGCCACTCGGAGGATGGGATGTTTTGCCGATGGAGAAACATTGGAAGGCACAGTGGTAACATTGTAGCATCCTAACCTTGCACCTCGGAAAATCCCGGGAAAAAACGGGGCCCAAATCTGGCTTTTTTTTGTTTGTTTTTTTGTTTGTATTTTTAAATTTCCCACCCCCACCCTCTGCCCCCTAAAATCCCAGGAAATTTGTTATGGATGAGAAGCAACGGCGGGGCCGGTGGTTCCACCCGCTTGGCGTGGAGTCGGCACTCCAGGCTCCAGGAAAACGGGGAAAACCCAAAAATAACGATAATAAAAAAAAAAAACAAGGAAAAGAAGGGGGAGAATTCCCCCCTCGAAAAATTCCGTATTTACAGGAAAAGCTCTCTTTTTGTCTTTTTTTTTCTTAAAAAAGTTAATCCTATTCTCCTTTTTTTTTTGTCATTTTGTTGTGGTTTTTTCCTTTTTTTTTCCCTTTTTTTTTTTACAGGAGCCAAAATAAAAAAGTCGGAACCGAAGGAACAAAACCTTACCCATCATCTCCACTAAATTTCTCATATAGATTTATATATATATTTATATATATATATATTTGTCATAGGTCTATAAGATCCATCTGTTTCTCCTACCCTAAGGAATGGCTAAAATTCTCAGGTTCTATTTTTTTTCCGTTTCGTTTCGTTGGGACGTTTTTGCTGGTTTCAGGAATATTTTGGAAATATCTCATTCCGGCGGATAAAGAGCAGAAACACCAACCCCCAAAACAAAAAAAAACTCATTTTCCGTCGTTTTCCCTCATTTTTTGTCTCGTTTTTCCCCTCTTCAGAAGTACACTTTTTATCATTATTGCAAGTTTACCTTTTTTTTTTGTTTGTTTGTTTTTAAATTAAATATTTTTTTTAAATCCTCAGGCTTTTACAAATTCTTTGTTTTGTTTGGTTTTTTTTTCTTTTTTTTTTTATGGTTTTTTTTTCCCTTTTTTGTTTTTTTTGTCCAAAAAAAAACCAAAAAAAAAAAACCAAAAAGAAAAAAACAACCACCACCGAAAAACCACCACCAAAAAAAAAAACCCCAAAAACAAAACCGAAAAAAAAAACCTCAAACCCAAAAAAACCCAAAAAAAACCAAGGAATTTTAGGCACAAATGCATTGTCCCACAGTGTGGAAAAAGATTGCCATTCAGTCTCGGAATTCCAAGTTGGACATTCTGCTTGATATGTTCAAAGAGAGTCATCCCTCCAAAAGTTGCACTTTTTTGTTTCATTTTTTTCTCGTTGGGTTCCGTGGGTTTTTTGTGGTTTTTTTTTCCCTCGGGAATGCTGGAATCTCTTGCGTCTGGGATTCAGAACTGCTCAGACTTGTCTTATCTTACAAAACAAAGGGGTTTCGCAAGGAGAAGTGTTTCTGTGGGATTTAAGAGAATACAGCGGATAAGGAAGTGGTCTCTCGCTTTTCCGGGCAGGAACACGGCGACTTGGACCTGTGGGAGAAGGGAAAGGGCCCATCAGAAGGGGGAGGCAGGAGTTTGGTCCACCCTCTTCCCAGGAAACTGCCCTGGGAATCAAGGGCCCCAAAAGTCCCTTGAGAAGGGTCAGAGCATCCTGAATATCCAACCTTGATTTCAACCCTGATATCCATCCCAAATATCTGTTACTATCCATCCCTAATCCCAGCCCTATTATCCAACTCTAATTTCCAGCCCTAATATCCAACAGTAATATCCATCCCTAATTCTAGTCCTAACATCCAACCCTAATATCCACCCCTGATATCCAATCCTGATCTCAAACCCTGATATCCAACCCCAATATCCAAACTCAATATCCATCCCTAAAATCCAAACCTGACATCCAACAGCAATATTCATACCTAAATCCAGCCCTAATATCCAGCCCTACTCTCCAACCCAAATATCCATTACTATCCATCCCTAATTTCCAACCCTAATATTCAACCCTAATATGCATCCCTAATATCCATCCCTAATATCCAATCCTTATATCCAACCCTGCTATACATCCCTAATATCCAAGCCCAGTATCCATTCAAAATACCCTGCCATCCAGTCCTAACATCCAACCCAAATATCCAACATTAATATCCATACCTAATATCCATCCCTAATTTCCAGCCCTAATATCCAACCTAAATACCCATCCCTAATATCCAACCTAAATACCCATCCCTAATATCCAACCTAAATACCCATCCCTAATATCCAACCTAAATACCCATCCCTAATATCCATCCCTAATAGCCAATCCTATTATCCAACTCCAATATCCAACAGTACTATCCATCCCTAATTTCCAACCCTAATATCCAGCCCTGATATCCAACTCCAATATCCATCCCTAATATCCATTCCCAACATCCAACAGTAATATCCATCCCTAATTCCAACCCTAACATCCATCCCCCATATCCAACCTCACCCTCTCCTGACCCACTTCCCACCATTCCCTCGGGTGCCCAGCGATGAGACCCACGGAAACATCCTGGAGCTGCACCAGGGCAGGGTCAGGTTGGAATTTAGAGAAAAGATCTTCATCCAGAGAGTTGCTGGGCACTGGAATCCCCATTCCCAGGGAATCCAGAAGCGTTTGGACACGGTGGGATTTTGAGGTTGTCCAGGGGCCAGGAGTTGGACTGGACGATCCTTGTGGTCACCTCCAACTCAGGACAATGATCCCTCCCCACAGGGAACATGTGGGAATGGTCCATCCCGGAAGTGACTGATCCCAATCCTACCTTTTTACATCTGTCCCATGTGATTGGAGGCATCTCCCATCCCAGGGTGGGGTCCTGCCAGGGACAGCGGGGGCGGATCCGAGGAGACCTTCTCTTCTTCCCTTCTTTTCAGGCACGCAGCCTTTGGATTCAGATTCCGTTCTGTGAGGGAAAGGAGACATCCAACATCCCCATTTTCAGATCATGGAACTCCAACATCCCTATTTTCCCATCATGGAACTCCAACATCCCAATTTCCACCTTGGAGAGCTCAAACATCCCTATGGTCTCATCATGGCACTCAACCACCCCTATTCTCAGCCCCTTGAGGTTGGAAAAGCCCCCTGAGACCACAGATTCCCACCACTCCAGAGTTCCCAGGCGCTGCCCGCGGGACTGACCTCGGACCTGCTGCTCCAGGCTGAGGATGACGGCCACGGCCTGGTGGAGGATGAGGAGCTTGGTCTGGGGCTTGTCACTCTTGAGGTGGAGCTGCACCATGCGGCCCAGCTCCTTGAAGGCCTCGTTGATGTCACGCACGCGCAGCCGCTCCCGTGCGTTGTTGGCCATGCGCCGCTCCTTCTCCCGCTCCGCCTTCTGCTCCGGGGTCAGGTCCTCGTCGTCATTATTGCTGCAGGACGGAAGGCACACGGCATTTTCGAACGGCGGGCAATCGGCCAGAAGCTCCACAGTCAAGAATTCCCGAGCCGCTCGTTGTTCCAACCAAAGCTGGGCCGGGGATTTGAGGAGGAAGGGTTTGGTGTGGAGGCTTTGCAAGGTGAGAATTCTGAGCTGTTTATCCAAAGCTTTTTGTTGCAATAGGGAATTACTTAGGTTGGAAAAGGCCTCTGAGGCCATGGGGTCCAACACCAGCCCATGTCCCCAAGTGCCACATCCACACGGCTTAAAATCCCTCCAGGAATGGGGATTCCACCCCTGCCCTGGGCAGCCTCTCCTAGGGCTTTAATCCCGAAGTTTGGGATTTGGGAGAACCCTTTGCCACTGAGGGTGGTTGGAGGTGCCAAAGGTTTCTGGGTTTAAATCGTGGAATCTTGGAACAGTTTGGGTTGGGAGGGAGCTTAAAGCTCATCCCATTCTGCCATCATGGGCAGGGACACTTCCACTATCCCAGGTTGCTCCAAGCCCTGTCCAACCTGGCCTTGGACATGCCAGGGATTGGGCAGCCCCAGCCAATGATAAAATCCAGCTCTAAACTTCCCAAAAATCCGTTCAGAATTTACTAAGGCTCCAAACCCTCGGAATTTACAGCAATCAAGGACTGGGAATGACAAATAATACATAAAAGCAAAGCAAATCCAACCGTATTCCAATTTGGAAGCATGGGATGAGAGGGCTAAGAGCCTAATCGATTGATTTTGGCCTAACATCATTTCTCAGTGGCCAAATTTGGGAATTGTTGGAATGGGAGGCCGTCCTGGAGCGCAGGTCCCCCAAAAGTGGCGGGTCCTGCCGGGCCAGGCGCTCCGCGATTCCGCCTGTTCCGTTCACTTCATCGAAATCCACGCAGGAATTAAATGAAGCGACACTGTTTCTCCCGTTACCTAGATCTTGACCTAGTAATGGATTTGATATCCTTCTTGTCATCCTCCAGTTTCTTGTCCTCCGAAGACTTGGTGTCCTGGAGGTTCTCGTCGCCCTCATCGTCGGATTTGATCTCGGAGCTGCCCGACGAGACGCTCTGGCCTTGCAGTCCTGTCGGGATTCCTGCAGGAAAATGGGGAGGGCGGGTCAGGAAGGGCACCCGAGTGGTGGGATGGGTTGGGTCAGAAGGGATTTTATGGATCAGCTCATTCCAAAGCCCTGCCATGGGAAGGGACACTTCCCACTAGCCCAGGTTATTCCAGCCTGGCTGGTTTGGCTTGGAAGGGATTTTAGGGATCCTCTCATTCCAATCCCTCTTCCATGGGCACCTCCCACAGGTTGCTCCAAGCCCTGTCCAACCTGGCCTTGGACACTTCCAGGGATAACAGAATCATGGAATGGTTTGGGATGGAAGGGATTTTAAGGATCACCTCATTCCAACAGTTCTTCCATGGGCTGGAACACCTTCCACTAGCCCAGGTTGCTCCAACCTGGCCCTGAACACTTCCTGGGATCATAGAACCATGGAAAGGTTTGGGATGAAGGGATTTTATGGATCAGCTTATTCCAAACCCCTGCCATGGGCAGGGACATTTCCCACTAGCCCAGGCTGCTCCAACCTGGCCAGTTTGGCTTGGAAAGGATTTAAGGATCACCTCATTCCAACCCTTCTTCCATGGGCTGGGACACCTTCCACTGGACTAGGTTGCTCCAAGCCCTGGCCTAGGTTTTATCCATCCCAGATCATGGAATGGTTTGTGTTGGAAGGGATTTTAAGGACCATCTCATTCCAACCCCTCTTCCATGAGCACCTTCTGCAAGACCAGGTTGCTCCAAGCCCTTACCCATCCCAGCTCATTCCCAGCTCATTCCAAGAGCAACCACCACCCCCCAGCCAGCTCAGGGATCGCAGGTGGATTTCACTCCAAGCCAACCCCCCAGTTCCTGGATCCTGGACAACCACAAGGCTGAGCTCACTGAAGAGTCCCACCAGAGCACAATTCCAACAGGGATGCGGGAATGTCCACTCACCCCTGTAAGGATCCTGGGGCGGGTTCAGGTCCGGGGACGTGGCTGACTGGACGGGAAGCTGCGGGACGGGCACCTGGTTGGGCACGAGCGAGTGGCTCCCGCGGAGGCTCACCCCGTCCTCCCGGTGCGCTCCCACCTGCAGGACATGGGCAGCCCTCAGGACACCTCTGGAATTCCGCCCGCGGGCTCAGGAAAACCCCTGAGGCTCTCAATGCTCCTCGCCCACCAAACGGGTGTAGAATTCCGCTGGGATTTGAGGAGGAAAGACTTGGTGCAGAGGTTTTGCAAGCGGGGAATTCTGAGCTGTTTATCCAAAAGCTTTTCGTTGGAATAGGGAATTATTTAGGTTGGGAAAGGCCTCTAAGGCCATGTCCCCAAGTGCCACATCCACATGGATTTGAAATCCCTCCAGGAATGGGGATTCCACCCCCGCCCTGAGCAGCCTCTTCCAGGGCTTCAATCCCAAAGTTTGGGATTTGGGAGAACCCTTCTCTGCCACTGAGGCTTGGAGGTGCCAAAGGCACTGGGTTTAAGTCATGGAATCCTGGAATGGTTTGGGTTGGAAGGGACTTTAAGGATCATCCCATTCCACCCCCTGCCATGGGCAGGGACACTCACTATCCCAGTTTGCTCCAAGCCCTGTCCAACTCGGCCTTGGATATTCCAGGGATGGGGCAGCCACAACCAATGATAAAATCCAGCTCTCAACTTCCCAAAAAGGGAAATCTCAGGAAGCCCAAGCCCCCAGATCCCTCGGGATGAGCCCCGGCCCTGGGATGCTCCTCACGGAGGGCACAGATGGTCCATGGCCGTGACAGACACTTGGGCAGGTAAAATGTCATTCCCATTCCCAAGGTGCCTCCCGGATTCCTTCCCATCTGTCCCCTCTCCAGCACAGCTGACAATTATCTCCAGGCCCATCTGTTTAATTGGGGGCTTCACAATTTCTCCCTGGAGCCAGGAAATCCGTCGGGAATCGCGAGTTGGCAGCGCACTCGGAATGGTGGCTCAGCCTCCTGACAGCCCCTGATGTTCCCTGTGTCACTGCATTCCCGACATCAGGAGACACATCCACAGGGATTTATTAACCACCCAATCCCAAATCCAAAGGGATACCTCCCTGCCAGCTCAGGGTTCCACCTTCCCTAAGGAAAAGGGGTGATGGAGGCAAGGAAGGAATGACCAAGAGGAATTAGCGGGGACAGGAGGAATTGGAATCCAGGAGGAACTGGGAGGGGACAGGAAAAACTGGGATTTGGGCCTCCAGGATGAGGAGAAATTGGGGTCCAGGAGATATTGGGATCCAGGCCCTCAAAACCAGGAGGAATTGGGATCCAGGCCCCCAAGACCAGGAGGAAATGGGATCCAGGAGGAATAGAAATCCAGGAGGAATGGGGGTCACTGCCACTACATTCCCAGCAGGAAGCTGCTCCCTCATCCCAGACTCATCTGGATTGGGAAGGACCCCAAGCCCATCCCCTTCCACCCCCAAACTTCCCAATGCCGGTACCACCACAGCAACATTCCTTGTCCTTTATCCCACAGGATAAATCCAGCAGGGAATTGAAAGGGTGCTGTGTGTTAACCCAGGGCTGAGATAGGCCTGATTCCAAAGCCAAGCCCAGCTAAACCTGGCTTAACCCCCCCAGCAAATCCATCCCATCCCGTTGGATGTGTGTATTCCAAATGAGTCCATTCCCCAGCCCTTTCATGTGCCCGCCATCCCATAATAGTTGCCAGATGAGTGCTGGCCGGGCTATAAATAAGATCAAAAGGGAAGGAAAGGATTTAATCAGCACCAAAAAAAACACCCGGAGAGGGGAATGAAAGCAGGGAAAAGGCAAAGTTCAGAAGCTTTTTTCCACAGGAAACTTTGGTTCCAACAGAAAACTCCCTTTTTCTCCAAGAAAAAAAAACCCAAACCTTTTTTGCCACAAAACTCCTTTTTTTTTCCCAACAGAAAACTCCCTTTTTTTCCTATAGAAAAATCCCTTTGTATCTACAGAAAATTCCACTGGGATGCTCCCATTCCCATGGAGCAGCTCTTACTGGGCTGCTCCTGCCCCACTGGAATTCTCTTACCCCAGCTGGATTCTCCTGTCCCAGAGAACAGGATGTTCCTATTCCACTGGGATGCTCCCATTCCCATGGAGCAGCTCTTACTGGGCTGCTCCTGCCCCACTCGGATTCTCCCATTCTCATGGAGCAGCTCTCACTGGGATACTCCTGTCCCACCGGGATACACGCACCCCACTGGAATTCTCCTGTCCCACTGGGATGCTCCCAATTCTATGGAGAAGCTCTTGCTGAGATCCACCTGCCTCACCGGGATTCTCCTGTCCCACTGGGATATTCCCATTCCCATGAAACAGCTCTTATTGGGATGCTCCTGTCCCACTGGGATTCTCCTGCCCCAGTGGGATGCTCCTGTCCCAATGGGATGTTCCTGTTCCACCTGGATGCTCTCATTCCCATGAAGCAGCTGTTACTGGGATTATCCTGCCCCATTGGGATGCTCCTGACCCGCTGCCATGGGGCAGATCCCACTAGGATTCTCCTGCCATGGGGCAGCTCCCACTGGGATACTCCTGTCCCACTGAGCTGCTCCTGTCCCACTGAGCTGCTCCTGTCCCACTGGGATGCTCCCATTCTCATGGAACAGATCTTGCTGGGATTCTCCTGCCCCACTGGGATTCGCCTGTACCACTGGGATGTTCCTGTCCCACTTGGATGTTCCCATTGCCATGGAGCAGCTCCCACTGGGACACTCCTGCCCCAATGGGATGTTCCCATCCCATTGGGATTCTCCCATTCCTATGAGGCAGCTTCCACTGGGATCATCCTACACCAGTCGGATCATCCCATCCCAATGGGATACTCCCGCCCCCCTGGGCCGCTCCCATTTCCCCCGAGCCACTCCCGCCCCACCAGGCTGCTCCTCTCCCACCGGGACGCTCCCGCCGGCCCCCCCCGGCCGTGCCCGCTCACCATGATGGAGTGGCGGTTTGCCGAGAGCAGCCCGGTGCCGTAGCCGGCGCCCAGCCCGGTCATGGCACCGTTGTGGGCGCCCAGCAGCCCGTGCATGTCCCCGTGGGCCCCGGCCATGGGCGCCGCTCCCACCGCGTGGTTCCGCAGCACGTGGATGGCGTCGTCCAGCCGCTCCAGCCGGTCCTCGATCCGGCTCTGCTGCGGGGCGGGAAAAGTGGGAATGGTGTGAGGAGCCCGCCCCAGGATACAGCCAGGCCTCCCTGCTCAGCCCCTTGTGCTTCCACCTTATTATCCTTGGATTTGCTAGGTTTTCCTTGGATTTTTTTTCTCTTAAGGAACGGGTTTGCTTCCCTAGGCAATGCCACACCCTAGGGAAGGTTGAACCCCGGGGAGTATTGAGCCCTAAGGAATGTTAACGAGTCCAGCTTTGATTTTCATGGGCAAAACAGGTTCAATGATTCCTCATGAACATGAATCAGGCCAGGACAGCATTCGCCCTCCAGGTCTCAGCAGAGCTGGAGTGAGAGCGAGGTAAAAGAAGGATTCAAAAACTGAAAATTCCAAAGGAAAATCAAAAAGAAAAGCAGGAGAAGGAAAGAAACAAAGAGGTTTTGCTGCCATTTTCCTCCCCGCTCAAATAATCCCAGGAACACACACGGAGAGGAGGAGGAACTACCAGGTCCTGCAGCCACGGGGGTTTAATCCCTACAGGTTGGAGCTCCCAAGGGATGGGGAACCTCAATAGGACATTTCCCGAGTCCCCAGGGGCCAAAGAATCTCAACAGAACACTTCCCAAGTGCTGGAGAATCTGGAACCTCACCAGGACACTTCCCAAGTCTCCAGGTGCTGCAGAACCTCAACAGCACAGTCCTGAAGTTCCCAGGGGCTAAGGAACCTCAACAGGACACTTCCCAAGCGCTGGAGAACCTGGAACCTCAATAGGACACTTTCTAAGTTCTGGAGAACCTGGAACTTCACCAGGACAGTCCCCAAGTCTCCAGATGCTGGAGAATCCCAACGGGACAATCTCAAGAGCTGTGGAACCTCCCCAGGACCCTGAGCTGCCAAGGGAACCAGGCAGAGCTGCTGGAGCTCCTCAGCAAAGCCCCCAGCCATCCCCTGCTCTCCAGAACCTCCACAGGAAAGCCTGGAAACACTGGCTTCCATCAGCACAAGGATTTCTGGACTGGGGTGAAAAACCAGCCCATCCTAATTCCTGACTCCAGTAAACTTCCCGATACTTCCAACGGAGACCATCCCTTCCCTTGGTCCGTGGGGACAGGACCAGCACCATCATCTCCATCACCGCACAGAGACCCCTCACCATCACTTCCACCACTCTGCAGGGAGAGGACCAGGACCACCATCTCCCTCACTCCAGGAGACCCCTGACCATCACATCCCTCATTCCATGGGGATCCCTGACCATCACCTCCCTCATTCCAGGGGACTCCTGACCATCATCTCCCTCATTCCATGAGGAGAAGACCCCTGACCATCACCTTCCTCATTCCCCACGGAGAGAATCCTCACCGTCATCTCTCTCACTCCATAGGGACCCCAGACCATCATCTCTGTCATTCCACGAGGAGAAAATCCCTCACCATCACCTCCCTCATTCCATGGGGATCTCTGACCATCATCTCCCTCATTCCATGAGGATCCTTGACCATCCTCTCCCTCACCCCACAGGACTCACGGATGCACCATCCTGAGTCCACCACATCTTCCTACTCCCATCCATCCACCCATCCATCCGTTCCCCCCATCTCCCTCCTCACCCTCTTTCCTGCTCCTCACCCCCTTTCCAGCAGATCCCAACACCCCCTTTCCCTCTCGGGAACACCTCCAACCCTCCCCGCCCCGGCTCCACCACGCGACTTCCGCAGGGATGAGACTTCCGGGGCCGCTCCGGGCGCGCAAAACCTGCATGGGAGGAAGCGGCGGATGGAGCACGACATCACTGAACGCAAGGAATTCCCGCAGGAAGGAGGTCACCGGTTGGAACATACCAGGGAGTGTAAGGGACCTTCATAATTGGGAGATGATGCCGCTTGACCTCCATTCCTAGACCAAACAGCTGTTCCTGCTAATAAGTAAAATCGGAGTTACCGTTGGAACTCAGCGAGCGCAACGTTCCCGACTTTTCTGGGACGCTTTTTCCGAGGCGTGGGAATGGCCTGTGCCGAGTCGGAGCTTCCCAAGGCGCTCCTCTGCGGGAGCCTCGGCGGAACTCCTGCACTTGGAGCTCAAACTCGGCCTCACGGCGCTGGGAGGAAAAGGGATTCCTGCTCTCCAGGAGCTTGCCAAGGAAACAATTCCAGCTCTTCCTTCAATCCACTTCTATTCCCTAATTTTCTATACTGGTTTGACCCTGGGTTATCCCTATTTCCCACTGGGAAGCAGCACAGCCCAAATTATCAGGGAATTCTCCCTCTGGCTCAGCCCCTTCCATAGGGAAAGGAAGGAGACACACAGTCCCTTCTAAATTTTGGGGTAATTCCAGGGAAAATAAGGGTGGGAAGTTGTTTTTGGGGGTGTGGGACCCCCCAAGCCAGGTCAGGTGGTCCCTCTGTCACTTCCATAGGTTTCATCTCAATTTTGCAGGATGAAGGTGGGTGTGGCGCCCTCCTGGACCTGCCCTGACCATCCCTCCTTCCCAAAGGGTCCATCCCTCTTCTCCAAAGGAATGTCTGGGAAGTGGGACAACACGTGAGAGGATCAGGAGCTCCCCATGGAGAGCAAGGGATGATCCCACTTTTCCCTGCCCTACAGAGACACGGTGGCCTCAGCTCCGTCTCCGGATTCCCAGTGAGTTAATCGGTATCCAAGGGATCTTGGATTACACCCGGGCTCCAAGTGGGATCTTCAGGGAGGTAGGATGTGCTGCTGGGAGGAGGAGCCAGCTGGAAAAGGGTCACAGATTAAAAACTGGGAATGCCAGTCCGAGGACTATTTCCACCTCCTGATGCTCATGAGAACAACCCCAGGCCTAGGGATTTGGGGAAAGGATGTAAATATTCCAATAAAGTCCAGGATCACAAAATCATGGAATGGACTGGGTTGGAAGGGACCTCTAAAGGTCATTCAGTCCAACCCTGGGACACCTCCCACTATCCCACATTGCTCCAAGTCTTGTCCAGCCTGGCCCTGGAGAAATCCAGGGATGGAGCAGCTCCTCTGGACAACCTGTGTCAGTGTTTTACCTCCCTGATCCTAAAAAAACCTTCCTAAAATCCAACTGCCCGGACTTAGCTCCAAACCATCGCCCTGCCGTTCCTGGGGGATGTCCCTGAGGTGCAGGAAGCTCCACAGGGATAACCTGGGATATTCTGGGAGACACATACACTGGGAGCTGCAACAACCTTCTCTCTGCACCAGAGGCAGGACACCGAGGCGGGACACCCCGGTCTGAGCTCGGGTAGGGATCTCTTCCCAAAAAAAACCCACCTTAGGAGGACCCGTTCCGTAAAATAGAATCATAACAATACCTGAGAGAGAAGGGGGAGAACCAACAGGAGTTGAAGGATTTGATGAAAAGCTGTTGTTGGTGTGATCTGGAGAATAGATCTTTAAAAGATGATACACAATTAATCTAAAGCCGTCACAACCCGATCCAGACAAAAAAAAAGCTTGGAATTCTTATGCATTCCATTCATTTCAATGAAAGCAGGACAGGCTGGAAAATTCCTTCCGATCCAGTCAATTAATTCCAGGAGAGTTGAAAGCCTCTCGGCTGTGCCAGTCAGCTCTTTGATGCACAGGAGAGGAGGAAGCTGGACACCGAGTCCCTCGGGAAGGGACTCCGGGGATTGGGATTTCAGGGATCGGCTCCGACACCATTTTATTGTCTCGACTTCATTTTATGAACGAGTGTCATGAGAACTCAAAGGAACCCACTGTGCCCAGAAAATAATAGGGATGGTCCTGGTTAAAGGGCAGCCAGTGCCACTGGGATAGCGGGAACAGGGCGGGAATATCCCAGTGGGAGCTGGGAAGCGTTGCGTCCAGTTATCCCAGAAAAACATGGGAACTGCTGCCTTTAACAGCCACCACATGAACTGGAGAGGTGGAGCTGCCATAGAACAGAGAGAACCTCCAGGGATTTCCAAAGGAATCCTGTTGGAGGGTGGTCTGGGAGTGCAGGAGTCATTCCTACTGCTGGGTTCCCTCTCCCGTGGAAAAGTGGGATGGACTTGGCACACCTCAAGCCTTCTCCTCTTTCCACTCTTATCCTACCCTAAAATTCCCTCTAAAGCTTTCCCAACACCCCCTTTCCCTGATTATCCCCCATTCCAGCCGGCACGGGCTCCAGGGGGGCAATCTGCTGCTCATCTCCAGCAACTCCAGCTGGAGAACTGGGACTCAAATTCCCTTCCCAAGGGGTCAACATGGGAATTCCAAAGTAAATGTTTCCTTACAGAGGCGAGTGCTTTCCCCAGGGCATCACCAGTCTGCGAACTTCCCGCTGCCCCACTTCCTCTGTTGGCTGCAAGGCAAAAAATTCCATGTAAAACCAGCCAGGGGAACATCCCAAAATTCCTACTCCTGCTCCACCTTCAGGAATTCGTTTATTTAATTAATTTGTTATTTAATTGCTTTTAATTAGAGAAGAGTCACTTTTAATTTAATTCAGCCTCACTTGACTCTATTAGAGATTTTTTTTCCCAGTCTTATGGAATGGCTTGGGTTGGAAAGGGACCACAGGGATCATCATTCCAACCGTTAATGGGCTGGGAAAGCTTCCACGAGACCAGGTTGCTCCAACCTGGCCTTGGACACTTCCAGGGATTGGGAAAGAGCCCCAAGAAGGGAGCAGAGACCTGGCAAGTCCCTCAAGGAGGAAAGGATGGCAGAGGGTGGTTCCTTCAGGGCAGGAACTCAAAAACAGGGATATTCCAGCCTGGAAAAGCCAAGCCAGGAGGCAGCAAGGCACCGGGAAGATCCTCCACATTGGGAAGCTCATGGCTCATCCCGTTCCATGGGCAGGGACACCTTCCACCAGCCTAACTCCAAGCCCTGGCACAATTCCAGGGACCAGGAATCCACAACCCCTGGGAGAACTCGGCCTCTGAGCCTGGTTTAGTTCCTCCTTTGTTCCCAGATCCTAAAAAAACCCCCACGTCCATCTGTTGCTGGTCGACCCCACCCTCCATTCCTCCGGCATTAGTGCCGCTCCGCCATCCCGCACGGAATCACGTGTGTAATCCGAACCATGTGTCCCCATTTCCCCGTCACTTCATCACGGAATCGCTCCCGGAGAGACCAAACAGGGGGTTCTCATTTCCCGTCTTTAACCATTCCCGGGCTGCGCCAGCGGTGACTCCCAGCGCTGCTCCCGGGGCTCACCCAGGATGGAGTCGGTGCCGTTGGCCGGGGGGGTGCAGGACGAGGCGCTGTAATGGTTGGTCCCGCTCCGGTGGAACGTGGACATCGGAGGAAGACTGGAGTTGATGTCGGCTGAGGAGTGGGATGGGTAGCTCTGTGCCGAGAAAAACAGGGAATGCTGGGATTACAAAGAGGGTGGGACGCTGCTCGTGGTGCCCCGAGGGCGGTTGGAAGGGATTTTTAGGATCATCTGGTCCCATAGACAGGGACACCTTCCATAGCCCAGGTTATTCCAACCTGGACACTCCCAGGGATGGGGCAGCCACAGCTTCTCTGGGAATTCCAGCCCAGCCCCTCCCCACCCTCCCAGCCAGGAATTCCTTCCCAATATCCCATCTAACCCAGTGGGAAGCCATTCCCTATGTCCTGTCCTTCCAGGTCCTCATCCCAAGTCCCTCTCCAGCTCTCCTGGAGCCCCTTTAGGCCCTGGAAGGGGCTCTGAGGTTTCCCTAGAGCCTTCTCTTCTCCAGGTGGATATTCCCAGCTCTCCCAGCCTGGCTCCAGGGCAGAGGGGCTCCAGCCCTCGGAGCCTCTCCGTGGCCTCCTCTGGACCTGCTCCAACACCTCCAGGTTGGAGATCCCAGCCCTGGGAGTGTCCCAGCACTAAAATGGGTTGGGTTGAAAGGGATTTTAAGGATCCTCCAATCCCACCCCTTGTCATGGGTTGCTCCAGCCTTGGGCACTTGCAGGGCTGGAGCAGCCATGGATTCTCTGGGAAGCCCCCATCCCGTCCCGCTGTCCCTTCCCCGGGATCCTCACCAAGCGGTCGTGCGGGTGGAGGCTGCAGTAGCTGCTGGACTGGGGAATGTGGGAAGAGTTGCCCAGCATTCCCCCGTAGCCAGGCTGGTTCATCCCGCTGGAGGAGCTCCAGGGGTCGCTGCTGTGGTGGCCATCTGCAAGACAGGAATCAGGGAATCAGGGAATCGTGGAGTGCTTTGGCGCGGAAGGCACATCCCACACCGTCTAATCCACGGGCAGAGACACCTCCCACCATCCCGGGTTGCTCCCAGCCCATCCAGCCTGGCCTCGGACACTTCCAAGGGTAAATCTTTGATATATCATTAGAATCCTGGTAATCTCCAGCTCTGGAATTCCAGAGGAGCTTCAGAGCTCTTGGGGTGATAATAAATGAAAAGGATTAGGAAAAAATTCCTTCACGGAATTCCCAACTCTGGGAATGTTATCAGTTAATTTATCCCAAATTCCTTTGAATTTCCATGTAATCATGACAACCTGGAAGCAGCAAGACCTGGAAAAATTCGGGATTCAGCCTCATTTTAACCCCATAGCTCTAATTCCACGTGCAGGGAAACAGGGATATGGAGACAGGGCTTTTAGGGAAACGATCCCAAAATGGCTCAGCTACGGACAAATTAAATATAAACCTGGAGAAAAAAAGCTGGAAAATCTGTTTCCTTCCTACCTTGCATGAAGAAGGAGCTGGGAAAAGTGCTGGCTGCTGGTTTGGAGGAGGGATAACCCGGAGAATCCCTGTTGTAGTCGGCAGTACTGGCTGAGGGAGCATAAACCTGGGGAAAAAAAAAAAAGGCTCCTTTAGCCCTCAAAATCGAGTTTTCCGGTGAAATCCCTTCCCAATCCCCCCAGAATGCAAAACCCGGGTGACTGGAAAGTCAATTCCCAGCTTCAAAAGCAGCTCCGGGCTGACATTTTCCAGCTTGGAGCGGGAATATTTGTCCAAGTCTGGGTTCTGTAAATCCAATTAGGCAGCAGATGGACATATGTTCCTCCTCGAGCCTCCCGGAGCTTAAAATAAACAGGAACTGGGAACAATGAGGAGTTCTTTTGGGATGAAAGCATGTGGCCTTTGCCCACCTTGGCACACAACTGAAACTGCTCCAAAATTCCCGGCTTTCAGCTGGACACACGTTAATTTTCCGACCGCGCCGGTACTGGCAACGTGGAATTATGGTGTTATGCCGGGATACGAAATTCCCAGGGATCCAGCCTGAAAGGAGTCTGAAAAAGCTGGAGCAGCACGAGACCACCAACACAGCACGGGGACACTCCAGGGGGGAAAACTCCGCCTCTCCCCGGAACGACTCAAGTCATCCCTACAAAAAGCCGGGAGCGGGTGCCAAACACTCCTCACTCCCAGTTTTCCCTAAGTCACCAGAGCCCAGCCACTGGAATTCTCCCTCTGAGCTCCAGAGGGAATTTGAAGGCCGGATCCCCCGAGCCAGGCCGGCTGGATGCAGGGAAGGTGTTGCGCAGGGTGGGATGGATTCCTGCCACTCCCGCTCTCCAGATGGTCGGGAAGGCTGAATCCCTGTCATCTCCTGGATGAAAATGGATCCCTTCCTGCCTCCATTTTGAAGCGGCAGCAGCTCCCAGGAGTTGGCACCACGCCCACTCCCGGCATTCGCGGAGAATAGGGAAGAGAAATCCAGGGAAGTGCAGCTGGAAGAGACCCCGGGGCTGAAAAGGCTCCTCTCCACAGAACCCCCCCAAAACCAGGGAGAGCAGGGGTGGGGGGTGGGATGCGGAGGGACATCCCACTGGAGTTCCTGGAGGCGCGTCCCGGGCGGCACATCTGGAGGGTTGGGAATTTCAGCGGTGGTTCCGTGGTGGGGCCAACGCTCCAAAGGAAAGAAGTGGGAGTGAATCCCAGGAAAGCTGGAGACTTTGGATGGGTAAATCAAGAGGCAACACTCTGCGCCCACCAGATCCCGGATCATGGAGCGGGAGATTCCGGCTGGGATGAGACACCACCCAAGGCACCAGGATCACGGGAGAGGAAGTTCCATTCCCATGCCACCATTTCTTGGGATTAAGGGCATGGATGCACTGCACGGAACACCAAATCCTGCTGCCTGCTCAGGATTTGGGAATGAGGCTCCAGGTGCTCTCCTCATCCCAGAGAGGGAGGGTCAGGGATACAGGGAAGAGGCTTTGGAAAAGCCTGAGAGACGGTGGGAGGCACCACAGAATTCCAGGACAGCTGGGGGTGGAAGGGATTTTAAGGATCATCCCATTCCATGGGCAGAGACACCTTCCACAGACCAGGTTATTCCAACCCGGACGTGGACACTTACCAGAGATGGAAGTCTTTGGGAATCTGCGCCAGGGCCTCCCCAGCATATCTCCATCCCTGGAATTGTCCCAGGCCAGCTTGCAGCATCCTGGTGGGAGGTGTCCCTTCCCAGTGGAAGCGCTGATCCTCAAAATCCCTTCCAACCCCAACCATTCCATGGTTCTCCATCCATCCATCCATCCCAGCCTCATTCCCAATTTGATGGCAAATCTGGATCTGGGGACATCAATATCCATCTGGAAAACCCGAATTTAGCAACTCCCTGACTCACCCGGGAGGTTGGAGATGGTGAAGAATGATCCCGGAAAAACACGCCATTCCGGAGCAAATCCCACCACACTGGAGCCATTTTGGGAGCAAATCCCAAACACCTTTTCTTTAAATTCCTGGGGATGGAGCCTGGGTTTGCTTCCATCTGAGCATCCTGGAGTGCTCCTGCTGGATGGACCCCAGTGTCTTGGGGATTCAAAGCTTCCCAAATTAAGGATGAAGAGCCTTGAGAAGTCCTATCAGCTACCAGGTGAACCGGGAGTGGGATATCCGTCTCCGGTGGGAATCACCAAGCACCAGGAGATGCCTCCGGGATCCACCCTGGAACAGCTGCAGGTGTTTGGGAACCCAACCCAGCTGGAAAATTAAGAATTATAGAGTCCCAACTCCTGGCCCCGTGAGGACAACTCTAAAATCCCACCTGGGAGCGTTGTCCAAAGGCTCCTGGAATGACAGTGCCGTGAGCACTTCCCTGTTCCAGTGCCTGACCACCTCGTGGGGAACCTTATCCCAAAATCCAGCCTATCCCCTGCCACAGCTCCAGCTGTTCCCTTGGATCCTCCCACCGGTCACCTGCCCTTTGTGCCACAACTTCCTTGGTCACGACAGGCCTCGTTCTTCCCGCTCCGGCCTCCGGAGCCCGGGAATGCTGCACCCACACGGACAAACAAGACGGGGGGAAAACTCCAATAGTAATTAAAAAAATACTCTCTAAATCCCATTTTTCCTCCTTTCCAACCCCTGAGGGACACGCTCCGTGCTGTCCTCGCTCTTCCCCATCTGGCTTGGGACGAAATCCCTCAGTTCAGTGCAAAATTCCCTCATTTCAGTGTGAAATTCCCTCATTTTCAATGAAAATCCCCAAAGTAACCCCCCCTCCCCAACCCGCTCCAGGTTTCCAGTGCTTTTCCAACAGCAGGTCCCTTAATTTGGGCCACATGTGTCCGGGGGAGCGGGGGGAGAGGAAGAGGAGCGGGCCGCGGGGGCGGCGGGCGCGGATGAAAAGCCAGGGAAGCGCATTCCCGGCGCGGGTTGGAAGGGGCCGGAAGGAAAAGGCACCCACCCACCTCGGCCCGACCTGCGAGGGCCCCAATCCCAACCAGATGTCGGCGCTTCCAGAGCCTTCTCCCGGCACAAACACTCCCAGGGCCAGCAAAGGTAATTGGGAGCAGCTGAGCTCCAGCGCAGAGCAGCACATGGAAAAAAAAACCCCGGAGCCCGGAGCAGGATGAGATTCCAGGCCCTGCCGAGTGCAGTGGGAAAACAAGTGGAGCGGGAAGGAAAAGCACCTGTCCGGCACAGGGGGCGGAGAAGGCTGGGATCAGCACACCCAAAGCACTCCAGAACCCTGGAATTGCCGCTGGAGCCGGTTGTCCGGCACACAGTGAACCTCCCGGGATCGCAGGTTTAATCCTGGGATTATCACAAGCATGGAATGCTCTGGGGTGGAAGGGATTGAAGGATCATCCAGTTCTCTGGGCAGGGACACCTTCCATAGCCCAGGTTATTCCAACCTGCCCTTGGACACTTCCAGGGATCCAGGGGCAGCCACAGCTTCTCTGGGAATTCCATCCCGGTCTCTCACCGCCCTCCCAGCCAGGAATTCCTTCCCAATATCCCACCTAACCCATCTGGAAGCCATTCCCTGCGTCCTGTCCCTCCAGGTCCTCATTCCAAGTCCCTCACCAGCACTGGGAATTCCTGGCTGGGAGAGTCGTGAGGGACTGGGATGGAATTCCAAGAGAAGCGGTGGCTGCCCCATCCCTGGAAGTGCCCAGGGTCAGCTTGGAATAACCTGGACTATGGAAGACGTGTGGGCTGGGAATGAGATGATCCTTCCATTTCCCCCATCCCGGGATTCTCCGCTCCCCCCCGGAATGCCATCCCAGCACCCCCCGAACATCAGCTGCCTGACTTTTCCTCCCTTCTCTCACTCTCCGGGATCCTCCAAAGCCGCAGATCCTGCTGGCTCAAATGTTTTCCAGATGGGAAGGCCGAGCTCTGCGCTCGGAAACGCCCGGAGTTAAAAAGGGGTCAAGGAAATTAGAGAGGGAAGAAAAAAATTCTGCCCTGATGTCATCCCTGCGCAGCAGGACACGGCTGGAAAAGCAACAGGAACGGCCCAGAGCCGCAGCTTTTCCAGCCACACTCTGATTGCTTCCTGATCCTTCACAAGATCATGGAATGGTTGGGCTTGGAAAGCCCATCTCGTTCTGTAAGGACACCTTCCACTCTCCCAGGTTGCTCCAAGCCTTGTCCAGCCTGGATTGATTTCTCCATCCAAGGTCATTCCCAAAGCAGTCCAGGAGCAAAATCACCCCCCAGCCAGCTCAAGTGGATTCTGTTCCAACACATCCCTAATTCTGGGATCCTGGAAAACCAGGAGGCTGAGCTCGCTGAATGGTCCCAGCATGACACTTCCAACAGGGATTAGGGAAGGAAAACAGAGAGCGAGAGGAATGACAAGAGGAAAACACCAAGGAATGGGTGAGGAGATTGGATCCACCCCTGCCAGGGCTGGCCAACCCTTTCCAGGCAGGAATTTTCCCTCATGTCCAACCTAAATAAATCCCTGCAGGAATGGGGACTCCATCCCTGCCCTGAGCAGCCTCTTCCAGGTCTGGAAACCCTTTCCAGGCAGGAATTTTCCCTCATGTCCAACCTAAATCCCTGCAGGAATGGAGACTCCATCCCTGCCCTGGGCACCCTTTCCACGGTGTTGGAATTGGCTGCCCCATCCCTGGGACTGTCCAAGGATAAGGCTTGGAGCAACCTGGTCTGCGGAAGGCGTGGGGTGGAACAAGATGATCCTTCTGGTACCTTCCCATCCAAGGCACTTCCTGATCCCACAATCCCATGAAATGAAAGTCTGATGAGCAGAAAGGATCCCAAACTGGGCTGAACCTTCCCAGAGTCAGATTTTTAGGAAGAGGCGGGTCCTGTTCCAAGCCCAGCACCTCAACCCCACCCCGGGGGATGAATCCCGAGCCGTGCCCTCAGCACAAATTCCCTCTGGTCCGGGAAGGGCGGGAACGTGGCTCCGGCACTTCCAGGTGCCGAACACCGAGGGAAGCGACCGTTCGATTTCTCCGTCAGCAGAGACGTCGGGATCCGTTAATAAATCCATCGGCAAACCCTCCTCTGATCCAGGGAGACAGCCCCAAGTTCCAGGAAAAGAAATTATCTCTAATTACCTGGAATTGCTGTCTTCCTCCCGCTATCAGCCCCAATTATTCCAGCCTAATCAGCCCTTCAGGGATGTGGCGCCCGGGAAGGCCGAGAGGCACTTACAGCAGCGACTTTTCCCTCTTTTCCAGCTGGAAATTTTCCCTTCATTATCACTCAGGCCTCGGATTCTCACCCGGAAAAGCTGGAAAAGGTGTCATTTAAGGAAAGATAAAACCCAGCCGAGGCCGTTCCCTGCCACGATCAGAGCCTGCAGCGAGGGAAAAGCAGCTGGAAAACACACAAGTTACTTATTCCCACTTTTTTGAGGATGATTTCCGCTTTAGCAAACACCAGGACAGCAAATGTGGGATGCAAGGAGGCTCCCGCTTTAAGCTCTGCCTAAATCCCGCAGAACTAAGCTTCCAAAAATCCCTCACAAGCTCAAACCACTGGAATTTCTGGGGATGAATCACTGGAAAAGCAGCTGGAGAGATTTCGGCACCACAGGGTTTGGAGTAAAATCAATGAATACCAAGATTATCGGGAATATTCCGGGTTTAAACACCACCAAGGGAAACTCGGGGGGTTAAGACGGCGATTTAGGCTCGAGTTTGACTCCGGCTTAAACTCGGTCATGTGGGAATGGGCAGGAATTAAAAATAACCCTTACACTGGGAAGCTGGAGCCGTTCCCAGTCGGAGCCGCACGCAGAGAACTGGGAAAGGCTGGGCCGAACAAAAGTCGAATTCAAATCAAATCATTCAAACAAAACACCAAAAAAACCCCCAAAATCATTTTCCTTCCGAGTTTTGCAGCTAAAATTAATTAACTAATAACTATTTAATTAATCAAAACAGGAATATTGCTGTTTCAATAACGGCAGTTCCAGGCAAGGCAGGAATAAATATAAACCTGATTATATCCTATAACAATATATATATTTTAGAGATCCCAACCGGCTTCTCCTCATTCCAAAGCAAATTTTGCTGCTCCAAAGCTTGACATCAATTTAAACCCTGCTTTGTTTCTCCCTGTTCCAGTTGGATTTAAAGCTGGGCTTGAAATCCCAAAACCCCCCAGGATTTTGATCCTGATTTCTGGATCCAATTTGCTTCTGAAGGGCCCCAGATATTCCCTAAATATTAAAATTCTTGCCAGTCGGTGTCACCACAACTCGGGGCTGCTGCTCCAGGGGCTCTCCCAGCAACGCCAAGGGTTGGTCCCAGTTTTAAACCCCTATTTTGCAAAAAAAAAAACAAACCAATAAAACAGGAAATAAAAAGCTAAAATGCACGTTATTCCTGAAAATTCCCAGAGAGAAAATAGGGATTAGGGCAAGGAGTAAAGCGAGGAGCAGCATTTTGGGGGGAAAAATCCCCTTTGGAGGGCTCTGAGGAAAAAGAGGGAAAAAGGCCGGGAACAGAAAGCAAGCACCGAGCACTTCCCAAAGAAGCGGCTCCAAACTTGTTTATGCTCCTGCTTCCCGAGGAATTCAAGATGGTGGGAGCCCACCAAAGGGAGCCCCTTCCGAAGGGGGGCCGATCAAAGCCAGGATTCGGGTTTAATTGACCGCTCATTAAGCTCCATTAGGTTCGGGAGCAAGGATGGAAAGAATTCCTTAACCCCATCCTTGCCTTCCGTCAGCCGGGAGAAGGAGCTGCCTCGGGATCGAGTGTTAGCGCACCAAAACACTGGGGGGAAAGCAGATTAATGTTAAAAAAATTTGGATTTGTTTTGAAATGAAAAAGCTGCTGGAGGAGGGAACACGTGGGAAAGGTGTCTCCCGGGAAAAGGGGATTTTTGGGAGCAACCTGGTTGGAAATCCAGCAGTTTCCTGGGATGAGGGAGCAGTGACAGCCCCTGATGTGTCCGTGGGGGTTTTATAACACAGATATCCTCAATTTGGGAAAACTCAAGGGTTTATACTCACAGGCATCCCAAATACTGGAAAACTCTGGAAAAGCCTATAAAAAGGTCCCCCACGACCGGGAGAATTGCCGGAGATCTGTGGGAATGCTGCGATCCCTCAGTGTCCCTTCGGCTTCTGGTTCAAGGTCGTGAGGGGAAAACTTCCTGCCAATGCAAAACCAGCTGGAAAACCGGGCTCTGGGATGGCATTTGGGAACAAAATATCCATTGCAAGGTAGTGTTTCTGGGGTTTAACATTCCAGAGGATCCTATAAATGGAGGGATTTAATCCCACAGTGGGACTGATGATCTTAAAGGCCTTTTCCAACCCTAACAATTCCATGATCCCTGCTTAGAGTCAGGCATGGAAAAGCTGAGGATTTAAAAAAAACCCAGGAAATAAGAGCCCCCAAAATTCCTGTTTTATGGATCAGGGGTTTGAACCCCACAGATGCGAACAGGCCTCGCTGCCGGCCCCAATCCCGTTTGATTCATTCCATCTAATGATTTTTGGCAGCCGATCCCACATTTCACTGAAAGGCCTTTAATGAGCTCCATATCTTTTATTTTTCCCGACGTTTCTTTTCCTCATTAAGATGCACTTGTTGGGATGAGGGGGGGAGCGGGGGGATGAGGGTGTTTTTTTTCCATAGGAAACCGAAATATTAATGCAAATTGGCCTCCCGAAGTTAAAAAGCGGGAATTTGCATACCAGGAACCAAAGGGAACAACCGAACGCGCCTCTTCACACCATAATTACCCGGGAAAAAGCACGGAGTGTGTGAAGCATCCCGAGCTCCGGGATGGAGCAGCTGCTGGAGCCGTTATCTCCCGGTGCCCAGCAGCTCCGGGAAAAGAAGGGCTGGGAGACTTTGCTTCCAGATGAAAGGGAATTTTTAAGGGCTAGGAATGAGGTTCCGGGAATGGAATTATCCCAAGGGAAAGTTGTGACGGGGTTTTTCCAGTGTGTCTTATCCCAGAGCCAGAGGCTGATGGAATTCCCAGTTTATGCAACACTAGCTGGAGGAATTCCTCGCATAAAGGAAATACGGGGATGAACCAGATTTGGCATGTGGATACAGAAATATTCCAAAAATTGGGATCCAAAGTTCTCCAGGAGAACTTGCTGCTCCCAGGAACTTTGTGGGAGGATATCCCAGGAGAGCCTGGACTGAGATGGGGAGGGAAAGGGTTAAATTCCCACTGATCCCATGGTATGGAAGCAAACTCATTCCTCCACCAGGGATGAGAGATCTTCATCCCTGCAAACCCTCAGAGGTTGTGGATTCCAGCCTGGAATCCAGCTGGAGCAACCTAGGCTACGGGAGGTGTCCCTGCCCATGGAATGGGATGGGATTTAAGGTCGCTTCCCTCCCAAACCATTCCAGCGTTCCCGGGTTACAGAGACTTCACCGGTGGAGGTGGAAGGGACTCAACCTACTGAACATTCCAACCCTTCCCAGAGGAACCAATCCATTAAACATTCCAAGCCATCCACCTGGCTACAACCAGATCCACATCCTGGATCCCACAGATCCGGGTGTGTCGGTAAGGGGGATAATAGGGAATGGGATCCTGCCAGGTGTAATTTGATTTCCTGGGATTTATCTCTTCCCAGATTACAATTCCACAGTTCCCAAGCTCAGGCTGGATATGGAAATGCTGGAGAGTGGCCACATCCAGGGATGTTGGGATCTGGAGCGATCCCACAGTATTTATGGATGTGGGAAAGAGGGAAAGAAGGAGGGAAAAAAAGCAAAAAAGGAAGAAATGGGAAAAGGGAAGAGGAAAAGGGCAAAGAAAAAAGGGATCATTCCCGGCCCTTTCATTCCCACAATGGCCCAGCTGCTCCACGACATTCCCGGAGCGGCCTCTCCAATTACCGGCCCCGTGTCCCGGGAACGCGCCAGGCCTGGAGAACAGTGGGATTCAGCTCCGCTTCCCGCGACCCAGGGGGGCTGGAGGCTCCCTCTCCGCACTCCAGCTGCTTCCCATTCCCAAAAAAAAGCAGAATTTCATCCCGCACAATGTCCCCCATAAAGCTGCAAGTGGATGGAATTTCCTCCACAGCAACTTTGGGAAGGTTTCCTGGTTTGTTTTTTTCCCAGGATTATTCATTTCCAAAGCAAAGCTGACGCAATTCCAGAGGGGAAAAATTCCCAGCTCTGATTCTACAGCACAAATCCCAGATATTTGTATTTCCCAGCTTGCGAGGTTCAAATGCACCTGGAATGTTGTGCCCTGCACATTGGGTTTTCCAGGAATCCCTCAGTTCGGGAAAAGCTGGGAGCATCCAAAGCCTTAGGGAACAACCACAGGAAAAAAGGAGAAATCCCTGGAAAATGAAGGATCCCAACCAACTTAATGGAAGCTCTAAAATCCAGGAAGTTGCAAAAAGCAATTCCAGGATTTCAGGGAGAATATCCCTAAAATAACATCCGAGCTGCTGGAATTTGGGCTGACAGGAATCGGAGGATCTGGAGGTACCTGAGGAGCCCCTTCCCCCTTCCTGAAGCAATTTTAACGAGCCTGGGAATTTCTTCCCATAAAAAGGAGCGCCGGGATCGGTGCTGACATAACGACCTATCGGCTGAGACGATCCTTTGATTCCCAAACAATAACAAATCCAGGCACTTTCAATCCCAAACCCCTGTGTATCCCACCAGCTCCCCAGAGCACCTGCACAAGGAGAATTCCCAGGTTTTTCAGGCAGGAAAATAGAGAAAAGAAAGGAAAACTTGGATTGATGCCAGAGCATCTGCACTACATTAATTCCCTCCTTTTTTTTTAAAGGAAAAAAAAATAGGGAAAGGAAAGGAAAAAGTGGATTCTCATCAGAACATCTTCAGGAAAAAAATAAGAAGAAATACCTTTTTTTTTTAAGGAGGAAGAATAGGGAAAAGAAAGGAAGAGCTGGATTCTCCCAAGAGCATCTCCCCAAAGCTAATTCCCTAATTTTTAATGCAGGAAAAATTAGGGAAAAGAAGGAAAAGCTGGTTCTCATTCCAACATCTGCACAAAAGTGATTCCCTGGTTTTTTTAAGGAAAATAAAAATAGGGAAAAGGAAGGAAGAGTTGGAGCATCTTCACTGAATTAATTCCCTATTTTTTTCCAAAGGAAAAATAATAGGGAAAAGTGAGGGAAAGCTGGATTCTCCCTAAAACATCCTCACAAAACTAATTCCCTTTTTGTTTTTTTCCCCAAAGGAAAAAAAACCTGGGAAAAGGAAGGAAAAGTCACCCTGCAGTTCCCAGAGGATTTTCCTACAGCTGTGGGGGGGCTCAGGAAGAGGCTGCTCCGGGTCCTTCCCATCCCATGGGGCTGGAAAACTTCCAAGAAGTGTTAAAAAATTGGGAGAATTAGAAACTAATTCTGAAAATCAGGAGGAAAACGATGCAGAGAGGTGAAAATATTCCCTTTTCCCAAGGAATTCCCAGGGTAAAGAAGCCAATCCCGGTCTCCCGAGTAAAGCCGAGCCTAACTGAAACCAGACTTTGGGCAAAACAGGAAACAAACAATCCCTGGGAACAATTTCCTGGAGATCAATTGGAAAAGGCGCTTCCAGAGGTTTTGTTAAACCCCCCTCACTCCCCATTCCAGCCCTTCCCACAAAAAAGGAGGATCAGAACGGATATTATTCCAAGATGTCAACACCCCGACGTGGTTTTCCGGGTCCTCCAGGGGCAGAGATTCCATTTAGAAACAGCCAAATTCCACCTGGAAATTATAAAATTCCATCAAAAATCACAAAATTCCACTCCTAAATGGTAAAATTCCATTCCTAAATGATACAATTCCATTAAAAATGGTAAAATTCCACTCCTAAATGGTAAAATTCCATTCCTAAATGATACAATTCCATTAAAAATAGTAAAATTCCACTCCTAAAGAGTAAAATTCCATTTCCAAATGGCAAGATTCCACTCAGAATTCCCGTGCTGAGGCCTAAAATATTCCCAGGTGTCGTCCCAAAGTTTCCTTTCTGTCAGCACACACAAAGCAGCTCTAATTCCATGATTCCCTCTGCATCCCAAGATGGAAGAATTCCCCGAATCCCTCTCAATCCAGCATGAGGCCGCTTGGATTCCCATAAAATCCAGAAGGAATGAGCCACTAAGTGGTTTTTTTAAGGGAATAACAAAGAATTCCAGGCCTTAAAAGCTATTCCCGGTATTCCAGCAGGCTCCAAAATCCAGGATCACTTATTCTCTTGCTCCAGATCCCAAAGCACAACCCCCTGGGGGAAATGTGTGGAAAATACCTGGAATTTTATGGCCGGAATGGGAATTACTGCGCTTTGGTTTGTCGTTCCCGACGGGAGCGGAGGGATTTTCCAGCGAAATCGAGGAATTTTGGGAAAACTTTGGAAGATGTTCTGGCTCCCAGTGCCAGCCCGGGGGGGGGGTTACGGACACATGTTATGGAGAGATATTTCCATGGAATTCATAAAAGCTGAGGGAAGGAAGCAAGTTCTCTCCGGACTGCCAGGGACTGAGGGAGATGGACGGATGGCTGGATTGGGATTTATCGGCATCGCTCGGGAGATCCGGGGCCATCCCTGGGCAGGCTCAGGGAGAGCCATTGCTCAGGGAGCGAGAGCGGGAGAGCCTGATCCACGGATCCCCAGACAGCTCCTCACCTCCAGACTGACAGGCATTTATCCCTGGATTTACAGAGATCGACCGGGGCCATTCACGGACACGCTGCTGGAGTTCATCTAGAGATTGACAGAGGCTTCTCCACACAGTCGTAGCTGGTTCTCCACAGAGTCAGAGCTATTTGTCTAGAGATTTGTAGACCTTCCTAGATATCAATCGATAGATTAGGGAGAGATTTATAGAGATTTATCTATGGATTTATGGACACATTTATAGAGATTTCTCCAAAGATTTATAGTTATTTATCTGTAGATTTATGGACATTTATCTAGAGATTTATAGATATTTATCCATAGATTTATAGAGATGTGTAGAGATTTCTCTATAGATGTAGAGGCCCATTTATAGATATTTCTCTAGAGATTTACAGACACATTTACAATTATTTATCTACAGGTTTATAGATATTTCTCTATAAATTTATAGATATTGGTAGATATTGATCTACAGATTTATAAGCACATTTATAGATATTTATCCAGAGATTTATAGTTCTTTATCTAGAGGTTTATAGACACATTTATAGATCTTTCTCTAGAGATTTATAGCTATTTCTCTATAGATTTATTGAGACTTATCGAGAGATTTATAGATCTTTGTAGATATTAATCTATAGATTACAAGGAGATTTAGAGATATTTATCTATGGATTTATGGACACATTTATAGAGATTTCTCTAGAGATTTATAGTTATTTATCTATAGATTGATAGACATTTATCTAGAAATTACAGAGAGATTTACAGAGATTTCTCTAGAGATTTACAGCCACATTTATAGATATACATCTACAGATTTATAGACACATTTAGGAATATTTCTGTAGAGATTTGAAGAGATTTCTCTATAGATTTATAGAGATTTGTAGATGTTTATCTATAAATTTGTAGAGTTTTATAGACATTTCTCTAGAGATTTATAGATATTTATCTAGAGATTTATAGATATTTACATATTTATCTATAGATTACAGGGATTTATAGATAACCATAAATGTATAGATATTTACATATTTATCTATAGATTACAAAGACTGATAGATATCTATAAATGTATAGATATTTAGATATTTATCCATAGATTTATAGACATTTATCTATCCACTACAGACACAGTTGTACATATTTATCTAGAGATTTACAGACACATTTACAGAGATTTATCTTGAGATTTATAGAGATTTTTAGATATTTATCTATAAATTTACAGAGATTTTTGGACATTTTATCCAGAGATTTATAGAGATTTATCTATAGATTATAGAGCTTTATCTATAGAGTTATAGATAACTATCTGGAGATTATAGAGAGATATATAGCTATTTATCTACAGATTTACAGAGATCTATAGAAATTACTCTATAGATTATAGAGGTATTTATAGATGTTATCTATAGATTTATAGAGAGATTTATCTATAGATTCCAGAGAGACTTCCAGATATTTATCCAGGAATTATAGAGATTTGGAGATATTAATCTACACATTTATAGATATTTATAGACATTTCTCTATAGATTTATGGAGATTTATAGATATTTACCTATAGACTGACAGATTCGTAGCTGTAGATTTATAGATCTTTATCTCTAGATTTTTATAAATATATACATTTATCTATGGATTTATATTTATGGATGTTTATAAATTTACAGAGAGATTTATAGATCTTTATCTGTAGATTTTATAGAGATAGTTATAGATCTTTATCTAGGCATTTATAGATCTTTATCTGTAGATTTACAGGGATATTTAGAGATCTTTATCTGCAGATTTACACAGAGATTTTGAGAGATTTATCTATAGATTGGAGAGATTTACAGAATTTTACCTATAAATTTACAGATTTAAAGCCCTTTATCCATAGATTTTCAGATATTTCTCTATAAATTATAGAGAGATTTATAGGTATTAATCTATAGATTATAGGTATTTATGTATATATTTATCTGTATATTTATAGAGATAACACTCATAAAAATGTGTTTTAAATAAATTTTACCTAAATCTTATGCATCTTTATATAAAGATATCTCCAGATCTTTATATCTCTTTTATATCTTTCTATATCTTCCTTATCTTTATATATTATATGTATATTATATATTATATATATAATATGTATAATATATTATATTATATATTAAATTATATTATATAAATATATAGATATAAAAATACCTGAACTCTTCTTGGTATCTCTGTATATTATATATATTTATAAAAATATATTATATACATATATAAAATATATTTTTATTTATTTTATATATATATTTTACACAGCTGTTGAAGAGCTCCAGTATTTATATCTATATTTTTATATAATTATGTATCTATATATCTATTTCTAAGATACACAAAGATCCCGAGGAGATAAAGCACTTTAATCTATATATTTATAACTTTATATCTTTACATCCATCACAGCGAAGCTGAAGAGCTGCAGCATTTTAATTCCTGTACTTAGATATATTTTTCAGATTTTAGATGCATATTTTTATATGATCCAACTAGCTCCTATATTTTAATGTCTTTGATATCTATTTACTATTATCCCTATGGATCCTGCAGAGCTCCAGCACTTGAATATCCCTATTTTATACATATTTATTGATCTATTTTTTATATTATAAATAGAAGCCCTGTCGAGCTCATTTGATATCTACATTCGATATTTTCATACCTATTTATATATATTTCTATGCCTATTTATATAGTTTATTATATTACACACAGAGATCCTGTGAGCACTTTTATATATATATATAAATATATATATTTATGTGTATTGTATTTATAACTTTTTTAATTTTACATCTGGATCCAAAAGAGCTTGATATATTTATATACAGATATATAATATATATATATATCTATATTATACACATAGTTCCTGAGCTCAAGCACTTTAATATATATATTTATATATATTTATTATCTTACACATAGATCCTGAAGAGCTTCAGCATTTATATACATAAATACATATTTATATATATGTGTGTGTATATATATATATATATATGTATATATAAAAAAACCTGAGGAGCTCAAGCACTTTATATATATATATATTTTGTATATGTATATATTTAATATATTATATATATATTTCTATATCCTTTATTTTTACATAGAGATCTTGAAGAGCTCCAGCATTTATATACACATATATATATAATATATAATACACCTATTTATATTATACATATAGAACCTGAGGAGTTCAAGCACTTTTATATATATTTATATATTTTTATATATATATTTATATACTTTTATTTTCCATACAGATCCTGAAGAGCTCCAGCATTTTTACCTCTATATTTTAAAATATATATTTTTAATATATATATTTCAATGATACATAAAGAACCTGAGCTCAAGCTCTTTTATGCGTGCATATATATAATATATACATATTTATATACTTTTATTTTCCATACAGATCCTGAAGAGCTCCAGCATTTTTACCTCTATATTTATGTATCTATTTTTATATCTATTTTATATACACTTGTATTATACACACAGAACCTGAGGAGTGTAAGCATTTCTCTCTCTATAAATACACCTCAATAGATCTATAAATATATCTCACATATATCTATAAACACGTGTCTGTATTCCCCACATTTCTCTCTCTATTTTCGCCCATCTCTTTCCCGTTTCCCTCCTTTGCCATCTCTTTTCTCCCAGTTTTCCTGCCCCTGTAGGTCTCTGCTCCGTTTCTCTCTCTCCATGCGGACACAGGTGCCAGTGGATCTCTCCGTACATTCACAGCTCCACGTTCCCCCGGCACTGATCCCACTGCCCATCCCTCGGGATGCCTCCCCACTCCCGGCACAATTCCACCTTCTTCGCTTCCCGCTCCCGACCTTGGGAAACCCTCACGAATCCTCTTGGAACTTCCACCAACAGTGGGGGGTTTATGATCCCACATTCCCACCGGGAAGCCTGGGGGGGTGCAGGGCTCTCATTCCCATTTTTTATTCCTTGAAATTCTCTCCTCCAAGGGAAGTTCCCCCCCATTCCCATTCTCAGCTCCGTGCCATTCACGACTCCTCACTTGTCACTCCGGAGAGGGAACACGGAATTATGACCCTCCTTGGGAATGAGGGCAGGGAGCATCCGTCTCCTCCAGGAATTTCAGGGCACTGAAAAGCTTGGGAATAGGAAGAGCAGCCGGAATGTCAACAGGAAAAACTCCTCATATCCCACTCCAAGAAGATTTTCCTGCTTTTTTCCCCTCCCTCTTTCTTTAGCACCTGGAAATGACTTCCCAGGTGTTTTCCATGAGCAAATAACGATCAGACTCCCTGGCAGCTGCAACAGAAAGGGAGCAATCCCCCAAAACCAGAGTCCAACAGCAATCCTGCAGCCCAAACAGCCCAAATCCCACTTTCATCCCAGACAACACAAAATTCCTCTCACTTCAGCTTCCAGAGGGTCCCTCACAAACAACATCCTGCTTTTCTATAGGATTTCAGGGAAAAAAACAGGAATGAAAAGCCCATTATCCCTCTGTCCCACTATTAATTAATTCCAGCAATTAACTCATTTATCCTACACTTCATTATCTCCTAAGCTGAAGCTTTTCGATCCCAAAAATCCATGGAATGGGCAGGGGAAATTTCCTGCCGAGGAGCAGCTGCGAAGAGTTAAAGGCACAAAGTGTCTCCCTCCTAAAATTCCCTTCGAGTCCAGAAAAAAAAAATGGGAAAAAAAGCAAGTCTCAGAAAATCTGTCCTGAGAATCCTGCCTGGAATTTCTTTTTCCAGCCATTTTCATGCTTCCTGTCCCCAAATTCCCTCCTCAACTTCCACTGGCAAGGGGTTTTTTAGGGAACGATTTGGCGGGGTTTTTCCTGTCCCTTCCCTGTCTTTTGTTTATTCCCAGGAAAACCTGCCGGGTTTAAATTCCAGCTGGATTTAAACAAGTTGACTTTTCGGCAGTGGGGGGGGAAAATCGGGATAAAAAGCAGGGATTCGGGATTGTCCGTGTGGAGGCAGCGCAGCGCCGGGATTTGGGATACTCATTCCCGGCATCCCGGCGCGCCGCTGGCACGGCGTCAAGAGCCGCACAATGCCCGGGCTGTGCCAGAACAATGCCAGGCCACAATTCCCAAAAACCCACACACCGGGATGCTCCAACCCCTTCCCGAGGAGGGGGGGAGGTGGCCACGATCGCTCCCCCCCGCGGCGCTTCCCTCTTTGTGCTTTCCCGGAGCCGGGAATGGCCAGGAATGCCGAGGCGTCTCTTCCACAGCATCCCGGCTGGAGCCGGCTGGGATGTGATTCCCACCTTCTGGAAAACACAAAGAGTGGGGGGCCAAGGCCTGGGATGTCACGGGGGGTCGGCATTCCCGGAGTAGGGAATACTCCCCGGGCAACCTGGGAATTTTGCTTTCCACCTTTAGCTACTTCCATAAAAAAACCCGAAGAAAAAGACACAAATAAATCCAGGGAAAAAAAATCCCAAAACACACGGACTTCCACCTCTATTTCCTTCTTTCCCCCCCCGGCCCCCAGAGGAAAATCCAAGCACGCACAAAGTTGCTCCAAGTGCCGGGAATTGTCCCCCGTGACCGCTGCTCCCGGATTTTATTCCCTACTCCTGATAAACAACAGCCTCGGGAACTTTTGGAAAGCTCCCGTGTAATTCCATGCATGGGAATGTCAAGCTCTGGAACTGGAATAACTCCTTGAAAATCAAAATAAAACAGGAGAAATAAAAGCCTCGGGGGAAATTGAGGAATGTGGGATTCCTCAATTTAAAGTTTTGCCCGCTTTTCCTGCGCAAATTCCCGGAGTTTCGCCGCATCCTGCATTCCTGCCACGCGTTCTTCCCAAAATATCCCAAACAAAAGGCCCCCGAGGCGGCCAAGAAATCCACGGAAATTAAAGAAATGAGGGAAATAATGCAGCCCGGCTCTTCCCACAGCTGTTCCTGCCCGGCAGCCTTTCCCCGCGGCCCCATCCCACATGCCGCCACTTCCCGACGGATGCGGGCATGGATCCCGCTTCCCTCCGTCCCAGTTCCCTCCCAGTCCGACTCCGCTCCGGGCCGAGCTGAGCGACCCCACAAAGTTGGGAGCTGTTCCCTCCGCTCTTCCCTGCCGTTCCCCACCGCGCTCGGACCCTTCCAGCCGCCTTCCCCGAGCCTTCCCAAATATTCCCAACCACCTTCCAGCGGGGAAAACCCCCAAGCCCCTCCAGATGGCGAGTGCGGACCTTCCGGGCTGCGCCAACTCCAGGCAGCCGCTTTTCCTGCTTTTTTTTTTTTTTTTTTTCCCCGTGTTGGGAAGCGCGCGGGGCGGGGGGGGGGAGCTGCAAAAAGCAGGAGCGCGGCTGGAACGCCTCGTTCCAGGAGCTGCAACGCAACGCCTTGTTTTCCCTTCTTTTAGCGGCTGGAATGCCTTGTTTTCCCTTCTTTTAGCGGCTGGAATGCCTTGTTTTCCCTTCTTTTAGCGGCTGGAATGCCTTGCTTTCCCTTCTTTTAGCGGCTGGAATGCCTCGCTTTCCCTTCTTTTCGGAGCTTCCCCTCCCCTGGGGCGAGCGCCGCGCAGGGAAGGCGCGGTGCCCCTTCCGCCCGTCTTCCCGGGATTCGGCGGCCGCGGGCAAACTTTTGCGAGGGGGGTGGCGGCCGGCGGAGCGCCGCGGGCAGCGCCGGGAATGGCGCTGGGAAGGGGAGAGCGGGAGAAGGGGAGAAGGGGATCTTACCGCCTTGCCGCTGCAGCAGTAGAGCAGGGAGCCGCCGCCCGCGCCGCCCACGGGGTACGCGCAGTACATCGCGCCCGCTCCGCCGGGCTCGGCTCCGCGGGGCTCGGCTCAGCCCGGCTCGGCTCAGCCCGGCCCGGCCCCGCCGGGGCCGCCCCCGCCCCTCCCCTCCGCCCCCGCGGCCCGGGAATGGCGCTGGCGCCGGGAATGGGCCGGCCCGGGAATGCGGCCGCGGAGCCTCCCCGCCCCTTCCCGGCCCTGCCCGCGCCGCTCCCGCCGCTCCCACCTTCCCGCTGCCCCCTCTTGCCCGATCTGGCCCCGATCTGGCCCCGTGCTTTATCCCTTTTCCCCTATTTTACCTATTTTTTCTTTTTTCCTTGTTGTTTCCTGGTTTCCCCCCCGATTTACTCCTTTTCCCCTAATTTTCCTATTTTATCCCCTCTTCCCTCTTTTTTCCCTATTATATCCCTTTTCCCCCTCTTTTTTCTCTTTTTTTCCCCGTTTTTCCTTTTTTCCCCTATTTTATTCCTTTCTTCCCCTCTTTTTTCCTATTTTATCTCTTTCCCCCCTCTTTTTCTCCTTTTCCCTGTTTTTTCCCTATTTTGTCCCTTTTTTCCCTCTTTTTTCACTTTTCCTCTTTTTTCCCATTTTATACTTTTTCCCCTATTTTTTGCCTATTTTATACCTTTTTCCCTTCTTTTTTTCCCTTTTCCATTATTTTCCCTATTTTTCCTATTTTTTTCCTATTTTATCCCCTTTTCTCCTCTTTTTTCTTTTTCCCTGTTTTTTCCTCCTTTTCCCTATTTTACCCTCTTTTCCCTCATTTTTTCTCTTTTTCCTATTTTTTTCCTATTTTGTCCCCTTCCCCCTCTTTTTTCCCTTTCCATCTTTTTTCCTGTTTTTCCCTATTTTATCTCTTTTTTCTATTTTTCTCTTTTTTCCCCTATTTCCCCTTTTTCCTCTTCCCCTTTTTTCTTGCTTTCCCCCACTTTTTTCCTCCTTTTCTTTCCTTTTTCTCTCTTCTCCCCCTTTTTCCTCTTTTCTCTCCTTTTTTTTACTCCTTTCCCCTCCTTTTCCCCTTCTTTTCCCTCTTCTCCCTCTTTTTCCTTTTTTCTCTTTTCCCTCATTTTCTCCCTTCCCCTTTTTTCTCCTTTTTAATCTTTCTCCACAACTTCTGCTCTCCTTTTTTCCTTTTTTTATCTCTTTTTTCCCTTTTCCTATTTTTCCTCTTCCCCCCCCCCCTTTTCCCTCCTCTTCCTTTTTTCTTTTCCCCTTTCCCCCCTTTCTTTTTATATTTTTCCTCTTTCCCCCTCTTTTCTCTATTTTTCTCTTTTCCCCTTCTTTTAATCTTTTTTCCTCTTTCTTCCCCTTCCCCCCTATTTTTCTCCTATTTTCCCTCCTTTTCCCCCCTTATTTCCCCCCATTTCCCCTCTCTTCCCCCTTCATTTTTTTCCTCTTTTTCTCTATTTTTTCCTCTTTTCCTCTTTTTCAAATCTTTTTTCCTCTATCTCCCCTTCTTCCCCCTTCCTCTTCTTATTCCTCCCCCTATTTCCCTCCTCCCTTATTCCCCCCATTCCTCCCCATTCCCCCTATATCCCCTCTTTCTCCCTCTTTTTCCTCTATTTTTTCTTTCCCCCTTCTTTCCCTCTTCTTTTGCTTTCTCCCCCTCTTCCCGCCCTCCTCCCCTATTTCCCTGCTCTTCCCCCTCTTTCTCCCCGTTTCCCTGCCCTATCGCGCTGTTGTTGCCGGCCGCGGTTGCCGCGGTTCCCGGTGCAGTTCCCGGTGTTTTTCCCGGTGTCCCGGCGGTGGCTGTGGGGCCGGTGGCCATGCGGGGCCGGTGGCTGTGGGGCCGGTGGCCATGCGGGGCCGGTGGCTGTGGGGCCGGTGGCTGCGGGGCCGGTGGCTGTGGGGCCGGTGGCTGTGGGGCCGGTGGCTGTGGGGCCGGTGGCCATGCGGGGCCGGTGGCCGTGCGGGGCCGGTGGCCGTGCGGGGCCGGTGGCTGTGGGGCCGGTGGCCATGCGGGGCCGGTGGCCATGCGGGGCCGGTGGCCATGCGGGGCCGGTGGCCATGCGGGGCCGGTGGCCATGTGGCCGCGGGCGCTGCTGGCTCGCTCCCAGCTTTGTGCGCAGCTGCCGCGGCCCCAGAGCCAGCGAGCCGGGCCGAGGGAAAACCGGGAACTGCCGCGGAAGGCGGGATAACGGCGGGGACACGGCCGGGGCAGGACGGCGGCGCTGCGGGAGCTCCAACGAGGGCCCCCAAGGGCCCCCAAACCAGCCCTAACGTGTCCTGAAAAACAGCCCTGAGTACCCCTAAAACCAGCCCTGGGTAGCACTACAACCAGTCCCGGGTATCCCTAAAAACCGTTAAATTATCCCTAAAACCAGGCCTAAAGTATCCCTAAAACCAGCCCTGAGTATCCCTAAAAACAGCCCTGGGTATCCCTAAAAATTCTGAAAGTATCCCTAAGACCAGCCCTGAAGTGTCCCTAAACCCAGCCCTAAAATCCCCTAAAACTGCAGCTCCAAATGAAGCGTCTATAAAATCAACTATGGGATAAACAGCCCTAAAATATCCCCAAAGCAGCCCCAAAACTCGCCCTAAATCCACCCCTAAAGGAGCCCCCAAAGCAGCCCTAAAGTTTCCCTAAAAACATGGATATAGAATAAATATCTGGGAAATGAGAGAGAAGAGGAAAGGAATAGTCCCAAAAGTCAATATATCAAACCCAGCCCCAAGTATCCCTCCAAACATTCCCAAGGATCCATAAAACAGCCTGAAGTATCCCTAAAAACACCCCTAAAAATATCCCCAGAAAAGAAATGTCCATAAAATCAAATGGAATATGGAATAAATGTCAATATGTGAAAAATATCCCTAAGAATCCCTAAAAACAGCCCTAAGAGTCCCTAAAAACACGGATATAAATTCACTGTCTCTAAAATGAGGGATAATATGGAATGAACACCCCTGAAAAGTCAATATCCTAAAATGTCCCCCCAAAACAACAGATATAACCCTAAAAGGCAGTATCCCAAATCCATGCCTGAGGCATCCCTAAAAACCTGGATACGAAATGAATGCCTGTAAAATGAAGGATAATATGGAATAAATAATCCTCAGAAGTCAATATCCTCCGAAATCCCTAAAATATCCCTAAAAACAGAGATATCAAATAAATATTCCCAAAAGTATTGTCATAAATATCCCTAAAATATATATATATCAATTAAAATAAAAAAAACACGAATCAAATCCCAATATCCACAAATCCCAATATAATATCAAGGAAGGAGCCTTAAAGTAAGTAATTAAATAAATATATCCAGAGATAAATATCCCTAAAATAAATAGGGATTCATATGATCAATATCCTGGGGTCCCATCCCACAAATCCTGAGCATCCTGGGGAAGGATATTGGGAAGAAGAAGGAAAAGGAGGAGGAGGAGGACAAGGACAACAAGGATCACGAATCTCCTGGAAGAGGGAATGGGTTCCTGCTTTTCCAACAAGATTTTCCAGGCAGAGACTTTGGGAAGGGCATCATCCCAGGAGCTCCTTCACTGTTTCCAACCCGGCTAAGAGCTGGGAATGGGAATGCTGCGGGAGAAACCCCCAGGGGAAAAAAGCCAAGGCAAAATTCCCTATTTTTTTGTGGATAGGAGGGTGGATAACTCAGGGTATTGGAGCTTCTCCACATTGCTCCAGCCCAAAGGGGCATCCCCCAGGAATTCTGCCTGGACTGGGGGTCTGAACAGGGATTCCATGTGGGATTCACTATGGAAAAGGCCAGGAAAGTGGATTTAGGGCTCATCTGGGACATGGGATTCTGGGATGGGAGGTTCCTGCTTTGTCATGGATGTTTTACCACGGCCTGGATTTGGGATTTCAGGCTTTAGGAAAACCAAATCCCACTGGAATAAAGAAAAATCCCTCTGGAATAACGTGGTGAAGTCCTGGAGGAGGCTGCCCAGGGCAGGGGTGGCACATGGAATTCCACAAGGGTTGGGATGGCAGGGATTTTAAGGATCATCTCACTCCCGTGGGCAGGGACACCTTCCACTATCCCCGGTTATTCCAACCTGGCCTCAGGCACTTCCAGGGATGGAGAATCCACAACTTTTACCCTCCCAGCCAGGAATTCCTTCCCAATATTCCATTGAAACCAGTGGGAAGCCATTCCCTGTGGCCTGTCCCTCCATCCCTTGTCCCCAGTCCCTCTCCAGCTCTCCTGGAGCCCCTGTAGGCCCTGGAATTTGCTCCAAGGTCTCCCTGGATCAGCCTGGATGAGCCTGGAATTCCTCTAAAACTGTTTTTCCTTGAAAAACGCTTCATGGATCAGGTGAAGAAGGGAATCAGCTGCTAAATCACTGATGAATCCAGTGTAGCAATGCCTGGGATTTACAGAGTCCTCAGTATTCCCTGTTCTTCCAGGGTTTATTTTTTCCTCAAGCTCCAAAAAGTCACTAATTCCATAAAACCCCACATCCCATTAAAAAAATAGGGATTTCAGGCCCTCCAAGCAAGGGACAAACCCAGAGGCAAAGCCAAACCTGCTTCCAAAACGTAGGGAATTCTGGGAGCTTGACTCCCAGCAACCCAAATCCCGCTTTTTTGTCAGGAGCCCAAATCCAGGTTTTGATTGTGCGTCTGGAAGCTGGAAGTCGTGTCCAGGTGCTGCTTCCAGGCTGGAAGCACAGACAATTCCCGGGGGCGTCGGAGCCTGAGGGTGGCTGCGGGCAGGGACGAGCGGATCGAGCCGCCTTCCCTCCCTGCTTTTCGGGACAATTCGGGCAATGTTTGGGAACATTTGGGAACATCGGGGCTGTGTCCTTGGCCGGAGGCGAGGACTCCAGCAGGAACTCAGCCGCTCCCGTGACACCCGTGCCAAGGAAGCCCCAGATCCGCCCGGAATGGCGGGCTCTGCCCTGGCGGGGGGGCGGCGGAGGGGGCAGAATCCCGGGATGTGCCCGCAGTGCCGGAGTTTGGTGGGAAGGGAGCGGCCGGGCAGGGGTTAACCGACATATGCTGCATAATTAGGAGATGCATTAATGATTACGGATCCTCAGCCGCTCGGTGCGGGGGCAAAATCCAGGGAAAACGGGGCGCCCGCCGCCACTTTGCCGTGCCGGGGGGGGGTCGGGATTCGGGCCGGGAGTGGAGGCCGGCTGGGTGTCAGCCCTTTCCAAGGGGTCGGGATCGGGAATGTTTGGGAGGCGGGCGGGGGCCGCGAGGAGCGTTCCCCACGGTGAGGAGGCAATTATGTATGCATGATTTCATCTGCAACTCATTAATATGCAAATGTATGCATATGTTAGTTACTAAATTAAAAATGCAAAGCAGCCCTTATGGTGAGGCTCCAAATTTGGGGGTTGGGGGTTTTTTTCCCACAAACACACAACACCAGGAAAAAAAGAAAAAAAAGGGGGGAAGTTTGGGGCGGGGGGGGGAACCTGCGGATTCCCGGGAACCTTCGGGGGGACCTGTTGCGCGGCAATCCCACGTCTCCGCTCGGATCGCGGGCGGGGAGAAAAGGGGGATTAACAGGGCGGCGGGGAGGTGAACCGGGAATGTCGGGAAGTCTTGGGAGATGGGCGCTAATTATCCCAGCAATCGCATTCCAGAGCCGACAAAAAAAATCCCGGGATTTTGCTCGGGTTTTAATGGTTTTGGGGCGATTCCCTCTGTTCTCCATCCTCCTGGAATCCCTTAGCTGCACAGGGAACCCCCCCCCCTTCCCTGTTGTCACCTGAGGAGGCTGAATGTTCCAGGAATCTTCTGGAAAGGTCGGGAAATCAGAGGGTGAGGGAACTACTTGGGGGAAGGCACTGGAAAGTGCCTTTCATTCTTTCCCAGGTGCTTTTTCCAAGGAAAACAAGGATGCAAAGGGAAGCAGGGATTTAGGGGGTATCCTGAAGGATGAGCTGCAGCAGCTTACACCCCCCCTCCCCGTAGGGTAATAAGGAGCAAAAATTCGGGATATATTGGAGATATCCATTAAGGCTGAGGTTTGAGGGGACAGAATTCCCTGTCAGTGGTGGTTAGAATTCCCGGTCAGTCCTGCTTCCATGCATAATTCAATTATTCCCAGCTCTGTCCATGGCTCTGAGGCTGATCTGGGGTGCTGGGACAGCCCTGGCAGCTCCCAGGGATCCTGATCCAAGCTCTTGGGATGCTGGGACACAGCTGGGGGTCCCAGGAGGGTCATTCCCAAGCACAAGGCCATCCCATGGGAATGGAATCCAAAGGGACCCTCAGGGCTGACACAGGGACCCTCAGGAGCAGCTTTATCCCACTGGTGGGACTGCACATCCCATGAGATCATAGAACCAGATGGCCTTGGAAGGTCCCTTCCCACCCAAGCCATTCCATGATCCCATGAAAGCACCATCCCAGTTCCATCCTCCTGAATTTTCCGAGGTCTTGGAAGCAGTGCAAAGGCAGGAGATGTTCCCAAGCCCAGAGAAGCTGTGGCTGCTCCATCCCTGGAATTTTCCAAGGCCAGGTTGGAGCAATCTGGGATAGTGGAAGGTGTCCCTGTCCATGGCAGGGGGTGGAATGAGATGATCCTTAAAATCCCTTCCCACCCAAACCATTCCAGGACTGTGATTCCAAGCCAAACCATTCCAAGACTGTTATTCCAACCCAAACTACTCCAGGATTCTACAATTCCAACCCAACCCATTCCAGGACTGTGGTTCCAAACCAAACCATTCCAGGATTCTATGATTCCAACCCAAACCATTCCAGGATTTTACAATTCCTCCCTTTGAATCCATTCACTTTTCCAAGCCCTTCCTTCCTGATTCCTCCTTGCTTTTAGGATCAGGAAGGAGTATCCACTGCTCTAATTTCCCCAATTTAAGAGGCAAAAGCGGAGGCTGGAAGCAGCAAAACCACTTGGAAAACACCAACGGATCCCTGTCACCGAGTTTTACATGGAATTTGGGAAGCGATTCCAGGCCAGGCCTGGCCTAAAGCTCCTGCTTTGCGCATCGATTCCCCCAACTGGATGGGATTTGTTCTTTTTACTGTCACGGGAAGCACATGTTCCGAGCAAGCTGTTCCCTCATCCCAAGCCTTCCTCGGCTGCCTGGGAAGGAAAAATCCCGGCACACTTTCCCCCCGGAAAGCAAGAGGTGATCATAAATATCCCTAAATAGCGTTCAACAGATCCGAGAGACATTAACACTTCCCCAATGCCAAAGGAGGCTCGGGAAAAAAATAATCGGAACAGATGCTCCGGGGTCAGCGAGGGAAACGCCTTTCCACAAAAAACACCCTCCCTGAATCCCAAATGAACCAGGAGCGCCGAGCGAGGGGCTGCAGCACCGCGGGAGCGGGGGAAGGGGACGGGGCTGGCACAGGAGCTGGGCCTCGGAGGGGTCTGGGAACTGAGAGGGGAACGGGGAATGTCCCACCTGCTGCAGATCCCAGGCCTGCTCCGGCTCCTGCTTCTGCTCCTGGTCCTAATCCCAGTTCTGCTCTTGTTCCCACTCCACGTCCTCCTCCTAATCCTGCTCCTGCTCCAAGTCCTGCTCCTGCTCCTAATCCTGCTCTTGCTCCAAGTCCTGCTCCTGCTCCTGCTCCTGGCCTGGTTCCCACTCCCAGCCCCTGCTCCTGGTCCTAATCCTAATCCTCATCCTTCTCCTGTTCTCGATCCCACTCCTTCTCCCACTCCTAGTCCTAGCCCTGGTTCTGCTCCTGCTCCTAATCCTGGTCCTGGTCCCAGGGAGGCCTTGGAGGCCCTTCCAGGGCCTAAAGGGGCTCCAGGAGAAGCTGGGGAGGGACTCGGGACAAGGGATGGAGGGACAGGACATAGGGAATGCTTCCCACTGGTTTAGATGGGATATGGGGAAGGAATTCTTCTCCCTTCCAGGGATAACTCCTTCCTGAGCATCCTGCCCTCCACTCCCATCCCATGTCCAATCCCTTCTGGATAGGAAGAAAAACCTCGAGGAATCAAATAAAGGGATGAAATGAATCCATCCCTGCCCCCAGAATCCTTCCTTTCCCAAATCCATGTGGGAAGAGCCAGATCCAAGAGAGGATTGGAGTGTTTCTATATTCAATTAAGTCCTGGGGTTTCCACTTGGGAAACTCAGCTGAATTCCCACAAGAAAATCAAATTATAAATGATGTAATTAGAGAAACAAAGTGTTGGAAGCTGGATATGGAATTCCTACGGATTTGAATATTTATTCACTATATTTAATTAATATTAATTTATATCCAAGGTATTTTCTGGACCCTCATCCCAAACAGAATTCCTGGTTCCAAATTTCAAGGAACTTCCTTAAAAATATTGCCCTGGAGCCCCTGGGTCTGGTTTTGCAGGAATTCTGAAAGAACCTGGAATTTTTTGGACAAATCCTTCCTGAATCCTTGTGCACTTCCCACAGTTTACTGAAGAGGGAGTCTCTGTCCCAGCTAAACCAGATCCCACTAATCCCAACCGGGAAGATTCACTCCTGGATTTGAGAGAGATTTTTTGGGAGTCCAAAATACTTCAATATCCCAAAATGGGTCGATTTCCCAGGAAAATACAAATATTGGAGCATCCACATCCCATTCCAGTCACTTTTCCACGTTGGGGATATCCCGTGCAATTCCTTAAAATCTACCAAATAATTTTTATGGGAATTTTTGTGCCTCTTAATCCATTTTAAACCACCACCACGGAGGAGCTTCCAAGTTTTCACTCCCATTTTCCCTCCTTTCCTTGGATCTGTGTCCAGGAGGCCTCACCCATCCCACTGATCCTCAAAGACCCCTGGAGCGGGATCCCTCACCCAGGCTGGATTTTAGGGAAAGGTCCCTCACCCAGGAGCCACTTCCAAGGAGATGGTTCCATGTGAGGAGCCTCCACACCTGAGGAATTTTCCCACCCGAGCATCCCGGGATTGGGGACACTCAGGGACACTCCAGCTGCGCAGGGAGGGAACAAGGACGGAACCACGGAACAGTTCATATTGGAAAAGACCTCCAGGATCACCCATTCCCACCACGAATCACCTCCAGGGAATCCCAGGAAAGCGGCTCTCCAAACATCCCCCTCAGTGCTGCTCCTGGAATTCCAAGGATCCGGCCAGATGGAGAGCTGGGGTACCAGAACGGCGCCATCACCTACTCAGGGTTTGCTCCCAGTGGGGGGGAAGCTGCAGTAGCTCCTTCTCCATGGATCCCTTCTCCATGGGCCAAGCAGGACGTGGGATCTGCCGGAAATTGGGATCCACCACATCCATGCCTCTGCCCACGGAGCCCCGGGAGCAGGAGGCCTTGGAATTGTAAAGGAAAAGTGTCCACGGAGAAGGACCACGGAAAACCTCTACGAGGTGGGAGAAGCTCCACCTGGGAAGATCCAACCCTGGGAATATGCTGGATGAAGCCAATCCCAAACCCCCACCCCAGAGCACTTCAGATTCCGGCGGCGACCGGGAACATCCCACGGCATTGGAAAAGCGGGCGGGTTTTGAGGGACGCAGCCTCATCCTGACCAAGTGTTGGGAATCCACACCCGGATTCCAGCTCATCCCAGCCTGGGATCACCCCCTGAAACCCCTCCTAAGAGTCTCCCCCCGTTCACCTGGGATTCCTTATTTGCCAACTGATTGTTCCCGTTGTTTCATGGATTTTGTTTTCCAAACTCGCTGCCGCTTCCCGAATAAAGGAGGAGCTGCTCCAGCACATTTATTCCTGTGTATCCCTGGAATTTCCACCTGCTGCTGATGTAGCCCCCGATAAGTGAGGGCTATTCACCGATGCTGCTCCCTGTTCCCGGCACAAATCCCATGGGAAAAGCCACATTTTAAGAGAAATCCCAGAACACTCCCACCCCACCCACTAAGGATGTCGATCCGTGTATCCATCCTAATTAAATTCCAAATTAAAGAGGTGATTCCAGGATATCAGAACCCAAAATGCCCCAAATCTCCCCATTTCCCCTTCAAAAAGTCCCTATTTCCATTATTTCGTGCTTTTATTTCCCTTCCAGGACCTACCTTTTGATCCATTTATTCCCAGAAAATGGAGTTTTGAGGGATTCCAATATTCAGGAATAGCAGGCATGGCAGATTTCCTCATGACATAATTCCAAGCATTTCAAGTGTCCAAGAAAATCGAGCCCCAAAAAGCCCCAAGGGAAAGAAATTCCAAAGGCACTTTTGGGACTTGGTTTTTAATTCCAAATAATGGATGTTATTCCTTGATTGAGGGCTGTATTTGAATATTTCTATAATCTTGTATTTTAACCACTGACAATGTTTGTATCTGATCCATTGGATCAGGATTTGATTAATCCATGGGAAGAAATGTGGATGTTTCTATGTATTTCCCTCTTTTAATTGGAATTTTATTGATTATAAAGTGATCATTAATGAAAGTAATTTAGCAACTTGATATTTATAATTTAGAGCTTTATAATTAGATATATTTTATAGATACAAACATATTTGCCAACTGCCAATTTCCAGGGATTCCGGATAAAATCACCAAATCCATGGGAGATTCATTTGTATATATTCTATTATTAATTTATTACGTATTCCCACGGATTAATTGCCACTAATAATCAGATTCAGAGCCCAGAGAATGGGATTTCTCAGGTAGGAAAGGGAAGATTTTCCCTCCTGGGGGGTTTATTTGATATTGATTTGCAAATAAGATGCAAATTATTATTAATATATTTTAAAGATAATGAAAAAATTGGAATAAAAAAATTCAAATCTTCCAATCAAATGCAATTTTAGCCATAATTTTGGGACTGAAATGTTGGGTCATTTCTCACAAAACTTTGCTTTTCCACAGATCTGCATGGATTTGAAATAAAAGCACTTTGGAATGGCTTCTGGGGGGAAAAACCCCACGAAGATTTCACAAAATAATCCAGAAATTGGAATTAATTGTAGAATTCTTAGCAGCGTGGAACAAAGGATTTAGTGGAGAAACCCAGCGATTTCTGGCTGGAAAATGGAAAAATTCCAGGAAAACACGACAAAACGTGCCTGTGATCGTCAACAGACTGAGGGGCTCAGGGATATTCCTGAGAATTCGGGGGGAAAACCGGGATAAGGGGCATTAATGAGCCTCTGGAACACCTGGAAGGCAGCGCTTGGCACCTGGACCCCCCCCCCCGCAGCTCCCGGAGCTCTGGAATGCCGGGGCTGCCATCCTGCATCCCTCTGGAACGCCAGGGGAGTTCTCCTGCATCCCGGGGACGATTCCCAGGGAATTCCTCATTAATTCTTCCCGCCGCCGATCCATCAATCAGCCCCACAAAGGGCACGTGCCCGGAGCAGGTACCGCATTCCCGGAGAGCCACATTCCCGGGGAACACATTCCTGGAGCACCACATTCCCGGCTCCAAGCTTTCCAGGTCGAGGCTCTGGGCATTCCTTACCTTTCCCTGAGCCTCATCCCTCAGGAAGAGGCTCCTTCCATCCCCCATTTCCCAAACAAAGCCTCCGGAGTGCGCGATACTTACTGAGGACGGCAAACCCGGAGGAACTTTCCGAACTTTCTTTGTCTGAACTTCTGGAAAAAAAAGGGAGGAAAAGCTGCTTTATAAAGCAGGAATTTTTTTAGGGATCTCAGCGACTTCTCCCCCACTCTGTTCCCAGCAGGATTTTTAGGGATTCCATTGGTTTCTGCCCCAGGATTTTGCCGGCTCGTGCCTTTCCCGCTGCGGCGAGCAACAATAATTAGAAAGAACAAGAAATAAAGAACAAGAAATAAATCCCCAGAAATAATAAGGAATAAAGAATTCCAGGGGGAAAACGCAGGGAAATGGTTAATACTTGGGATGTGGGTGTTACGAGTTGCAGGTTTTGCCTCAGGCTCGGGGAAAACAGGGAATTCTGAAGGCTCGGCGAGGCTGCAATAACGCCCGGGAGCGTCGCTCCCGCAGCACTTATTGTGTCCCTTCCCAACCGTCGCTCGGCTAGAGTGGGATTCCTCGGGAAGCGGCGGGAGGCCAGAGGTGCAGGGGTCACTCACCCATGGAGGAGCTGTGCAGAGGCCTCCGGCGCGGATTATTGCTGGGATACTGGTAGTACTGGGAGCCGGGCTTGGACGGGGACAGCGCTCCGGGGGTGCCGATGTCCATGTCCCCTCCCAGGAGACTTTGCTGCAAGGGATTCAAGGGAACAGGGATTTGCAGGATCCATCCGTGCGACCTCCCTCATCATTAGCTGCTCATCCCTAAAAATAACCCGGGAAGGAAACCTTCGGGAGCGGAGCGAAACGTGGGAACGGGCGGATCTTTAAAGGGGACACCACCGGAATTTCGCCCGCACCGAACGCCTGGGAAATAGGAGGAATTCGGGGCTTCAAGGAATTTCAGGGACTGTTCAGCTAGTGCTTGGAAAACTTTGGGAGCTCTGCAGGCATGTTTGGAGGGCGTTTTGTAGGGAAGGAAGAGCAGGGATTTAATAATAATGTTAATAAAATTAAAATCATGGAATTCTGCTGCTTCCGTGTGGGTGAAGCAGATCCGTTGTCTTGGGAAAAAATCTGAGAATTAAATCTATCAGGGCTTATAATATATATAAAAATCTCTAAAGTATACATAAAATATATCTAAAAAGCATCTAAAACGTATCTAATATGTAAGATATGCCCACTAGACAAAAATAGGTAAGAATAGATAAAAGAGATGTGAAGTACATCTAAAAATAGAATATCTGTAAATCTATAGAAAAGGTCTAAGATTTAAAGGAAATATAGAAAAAAGAATATAAATATGGAAAATATGTAAAAATATTAAAAATGTGTGCTATATATAATATATATTACATATAATATAAATAAATAAATATAAATAAATATAAATATAGAAAAGATATGAAAATCTATAAAAATATATAGTATATAAATACACATATGTCTAGAATATATATGGAAATAGATAAAATATATGTAGAATATATAAAGTATCTATTTTATATTTAAAATACATATTATATATAAAATACATATTATATATCAAATCTATATTATATATAAAATATGTCCCATATACAAAATATATACGCTTTATATACAATATATATAAAGTATATTTTTAATATATAAAGCATATACCATATACATAAAGTAGATATAAAATATATATACAGCATATATAAAATATATGTAATATGTATAATATATGTCACGTAAATATAAAAAATATATAAAGTAGATATAAAATATATATGTAAAATATAAAATATAATATATATGGAAATATATGGAAATATATAAAAATATATGTAAAATATATCCAGAATATATCTAGAATATATATAAAATATAACCCCCCCAGTGGGCTGGACGGGAGGAACGATCAAAGCAGGGAAATAGCTGGAATGTCACTAATATTTGGGAACTGGATGCAAAGCACTCCAGAATCCCCAAACCAATTAAGGCTCTGGCACGGCAGCAGCGAGGACCTCACTCCACCCACTTTATTCCCGGGAAACAACGGGATAAACCCCAAGAAACCAGGGATTTCATGATGGATTTGGAAAATATGGATTTGGGAGAGGATTCTGAGCATTCGCTTCGCTCCAGAGTTCGGGAAAACTTCCCGGGAGCATCCTCCCGGGAGCATCCAACCCCGGGGGAAAGTGCCCGGGCACATCCAACCCCGGGGGGAACTTCCCGGGCGCATCCAACCCCAAGGGAAGTGCCCGGCTGCATCCAAGCCCGGGATAAACTGGCCGCGCACATCCAAGCGCGGGCACATCCAAGGCCGGAGGAACTGCCCGGGCAAATCCAAGCTCGGGATAAAGTGCCCGGGCACCTCCAGGCCCGGGCACCTCCAGGCCCGGGCACCTCCAGGCCCGGGCACCTCCAGGCCCGGGCACCTCCAGGCCCGGGAGGCAGTGCCCGTGCCCACCGCAGCCCGGCAGGACGGTCCGGGCCGCAGCCAGGCCCGATCGCGGCGCGCAGGGAGCGGCGCCCGGTGCCCGCCAAGAGCCGCCCTCCGCCGCCCCCGGGCCGGGGCCGATCCCGCCCTTCCCCAGGCGCCGCGGGCTCGCGGGGCCGCGTGTGCCCCGCTGGGAGCCATTCACATGCAAATGGCCCCGGGCCCGCGGCGACAGGGTGCCCCCGCTCCCGCGGCCCGCCGGGAGCTGCCGTCCCGGGAACAAAGGGCTCCTTGTTGGCGCCGGGAGCCGCGCTCGGGGCTGCCCCGGTGCCCCCCGAGGGCCCCGGAGCGGGCCGGCAGAGCCCGGGCTCCAGCGGCCCCTTCCCGGCGGGACACGGGGAGCCGGGGCCGGGACACACCCCCGGCAGCCCTTCCGCCCTTCCCGTGGAACAATTCCTGCCGCTGTCCGAGCTGGAGCTCCCCTGGCACGGCCCGAGGCCGTTTCCACTCACGCCACGTCCTCAGCCCGTGTTCTCTCATCCCGTGTCCCCATCCTGTGTCCTCCCAACTCATCTCCTCTCATCCCATCTCCTCCCGTCCCATGTCCTCTCATCACATCTCCTCTCATTCCATCTCCTCTCATCCCATGGACAAACAGGAGCTGAGGGATTGGGAAAATTGCTTCCGCACCTGCCTCCTGGAGAGCTCCCAAAATCTCAAATCCCACCGTTTTCCCTCCTCTCTCTAATTTCATGGATAATCTCCACCTGCCACGAGGCTGCTCCGGTGATAAACAACACCTGCAGCAGCAAAAAAGCCTTGGGAATCTCTCGCATGATGCAGAATAATAGGGAATAATAGAGACAGAGGTGCCAGAACTCCAAGGGAAAAGGGAAATCGAGAACATTCTTTGAAAAGAACAGGATTTTTGGGAATGTCTCGGAGTGTTTCTGAAAGACCGTGGGCTTATTGTGAGGATTCTCAGAAAATAAATGGGATTTTAGGGAATGGTTTGGAGCACTTCACAATAAATATTGATTGATTGTGAATATCCGAAAATACGGGAATTTAGGGAATGTTTTGGTTCATTTCACAATAAACATTAATTTACTGTGAATATCTGAACTAAAAGGAATTTAGGGAATGGTTGGGATCATTTCACAATAAACATTAATTTACTGTGAATATCTGAAAATAAAAGGAATTAAGGGAATGTTTTGGAGTGTTTCCAAATGAATATCAGTTTATTGTGAATGTTCTCTGGAAATAAAGGGAATTAGGGAATGTTTTGGGTCATTTCACAATAATCATTAGTTTATTGTGAATATTCTCTGGAAATAAAGGGAATTTAGGGAAGGCTTTGGATCATTTCACAATAAATATTGGTTCATCGTGGATATCAGGAAAAAAAGGGAATTTCGGGAATGCTTTGGGCCGTTTCACAATAGGTATGGATTTCTTGTGAATATTCCTGGCAAATAAATGGGATTTTAAGGGATGTCTCAAAGATTTTCCAGGTGAACACTGATTTCTGGTGAACATTGCCTGCAAATGAAGGGAATTTCGGGAATGGTCAGGGAGTGCTGGGCTCGGGAACTCTCCTGCTAAAGCTGGAACGGGTTTATCCCTGCGGGGGGAAGGCTGGGAGGCTCGGGATGAATCCCTAAATCCAGCTACTCTCTCCTTCCACTCCGGGACAACTCCAAGCACACCAAGAGCCTTTTCCAAGGCCGGGGGAGGAAAGGAGCAGAAACAGCCACGTCCCCTACGGAGCCCAGCCTTCCTCATCCCAACTTCTTCCTCAGGAAAAAGCTCCAGAGGTTTCTATGGGAAAAGAAATCCCAAAGGGGGTTTTTATAGGACAAGGAAACACGGGGAGCAAGTTTAAGGGGGTCATTTTGGGAGGCACCAGTTGGTTGGTTCTTCCTGAACTGGGAATTGCTGGGAATTCGGCTCCCGGTGCCTCAGGGTTCCCAGCCAGCATGGGGAGGAAAACTGGGATCAAAATATATCCGTATTTATCCCAAAATCCTATAAAAGGGCCAACAAGCTCTGGTCCAAAAATTCAAACCTTTCCAAAGCACCCCCATGGATTGCAGGGCCTCCCCACTCCCAATCCCAGCTCTGGAAATTCGGGAATCTGTTGGGATCAGAGTCACCATTTCGGGAGAAAGGAGGAGGTTTCAAAGGGACCTCACAGAGGGTTTCATGTCCAGAGATTGGAATTGGAGCCAAAAACAATTCCCAAAATTATCAAAATAAACAACAGAGCAAAATCCTAAATTCCCAGGATTTTCCCCCCGGAGCCCCAGCCCTGGATTTTTCATTAATTCCAATCTTTTGCCTTTTTTTTTATGGTGTGTCTGCACCTTTGTGGGTTTTTTTTTCCTGCTGCCTCCAAAACGGGAATAACGAGACAAAGAGTTAAAGCTGGAGAGGGAGAGAATCCACCAAATCCATCCAGATGGAAAGGAAATTATCCCTCCTGGAAAAACCCAACTGCTGCTTCTGCTGCAAAGCTCAGGGGCTGCTTTTTAAAGGAAAATTATGTGGATTTCACTGGAATATTTGTCTCGGGTTGAAGAGGTCGAGAAAAATCTGGAAATCATCCTTAGAAAAAGCTGGAATATTTTTCCTTTGTTGTGGAAACAGGTGGGATTCGAGTGCGGAATTTTACCAATGAAATTAATTCAGATTAAAGGGAACCTGGAATCAAAAATCACAGATCAGGGAAAAATCCCTGCATTTTGAATTCCTGGTATATTTTTTGTTGGCATCGATCCGGCATCAAGCCTGGAATGTCACAGGCGGGAGGAAAATGGGATGAGTCGGGAACAGCTGAAGCTCCTTCCCTGAACGGCTGCCAAGGGTTGGGGTCGGAGCATCCCGGGGGTCCGGCTGCTTCCCGGGCCCCTCTGAGCCCCGGGATGCAGCTCCAGGGACAGCTGGGCCCTTCTCCCAAAGCCTCGGAGGAGCCGCATCCAGGCGGGATCAGGGAAAAGCACTGGATCACATCCCTGGTTTCTCCCAGCTGGGCAGGGGGAGGATGAGGAGCAGGGATGCATGTTGGGAATCCCGGGATGCTCCGCACCTGCAGGTACTCAGGTCCCCAGGCCGGCTGGAGTGGGAATGTGGGAGCAGGAATATCCACCCTCCAATGGAGAGGTGGCCCTGTGAGGCTGGAAGTGCCTCCGGAGAGAGCAGGAGGCTCCCGGCGATTCCCGCTCCCCTTCCCACACCTGGATCCGCCGGGAACACCGACACCTTTCCTGCTTTTCTACCCATTTGTCAGGAGATTGAGCCCCAATGAATCCATTTAAAGCAATTCCTCCTGCCACTAAACTTCCCAGTGATTTATCCTACAATTATTTCTTATTTCCTAGGAATTCCTGCCCTTTATCCCAGGAAACCGGCTCATCCCGCTCTTTTCTTGCTGCTCCGTCCCTCCAATTAAAATTCCTGACATTATTAAAGATCAAAGCTCTTTCCCTCCATTATTCCCGTTCCAGTCCCTCTGATCTCCCTGCCAGCACCACTTCCCTGCTTTGTTCCCTCTGCTCTGGCACCGGGAATGTTGGTCAGGATGCGGCGATCCTGCCGTTCCCACCCTGTTTAATGAGGGCTTTTCCCAGGAAAAGGGGAGCACGAAATGTGTTCCATGACCTTCCAGCTGGGAGGACTCACCCCGTGCAGGTGCCCAACTGCACCTGGATCACCGGAGCGGCTCCGACGTTTTCCTGCCAAATTCCTGCTCCTCTCCCCCTGCTCCTGACCTGGGTGACTTTCCCAAGCTATTCCCTCACAAATTCCCAAACAAAGCAGCTCCAGTTTTGGAGCAAACAGGCTGAGCTCCATCAGTCTTTGGATTCAGCAAAAAGTCCCTTTTCCACCCCAAAATCCCAGGAAATACATGGAGGAAGATATGGAAATATAGACAGTCCCACAGTATTAATGGATGGGGGAAAAAGGCACCATAAGGGGTGGGATAATTCCCAGATAAGCCTCATTTTTATCAGGATTTTCCTATATATTATAAATTATGAGACACATATCCTGGTATCCCTGTTTTCCACGCACCATTTCTGTGCCAGGCTGAAATTCCAAACACCTGCAAGTGCCCTCATCCCATTTTTTCCAAGCCTAAACCCTCTGGGAGGTGTCACCACTTCTGGAGGGGATGGATGGGACGCTGAGGAACAGTGAGATGCAGAAAGGAATATTTTGGGAATATTTTTCTCGGCAAAACCCACTAAAAAGTTGTCACCCTGTTGGATTCTGCCTCAGTTCCCTTTCAAGGCGATCCAGGGGGGATGTTCTACCAGGGTGTGCTTCAAAATGTTCCTCTCTGGCAAATTATTCTGACAAATCCTTAAAGCCTGGCCCTGCTCACCTTCCAAGGTCCTTATCATCCCATTTTCCCATGAAAACATTGGATACAAAGGCCTTGCAACCGGAATGCCGGCTCAGGTTGGCTCGAGGGAACATCCCACCCTGGCTCCCCCTTAACAAGGGGTTTCGTGGCTGAATTCCCAAGTTTAATGAGAGAATCCATGGTTTTCCTTTGAATGGGAGAACACAGGGAAGGCTCGGAGAGCTCCCGGTATTTTATGGAAATTACAGGGATAACGTTTGGAACCAAAGTCGCTGGAAAACATCTGAGAGACCAAAGGAATGTCAGGGCCAAAAAGCTTCAAGAACCTCCAAGGATTTTTAACCTTTTCCTGTTCACTGGCTGGGAATATAAACAGAGTCCCCCTTTTTCCCATGGGAAGCAGGAATTTATAGGGAAAAAAGTCCTGATCCTCAGAGGAGAAGCTGCTTCCACATCCTGACATGATCCAGCATCATGGATTTGGGAATGGTCACCCAGAGGGGTTGTGGATTCCCTATCTCTGAATGGGGCACAAACCAGGATTCTGGGATTCTATGGAATCACATCCACAGCCCTTCCAGCTCCCTGGGACAGGGAAGAGCCCTCCCTGTGGAATGGTTTGGGTGGGAAGGGACCTTAAGGATCATGCAGTGCCACCCCTGCCATGGGCAGGGACACCTCCCGCTAGCCCAGGGTGCTCCAGCCTGGCCTTGGACACTTCCAGGGATGGGGCAGCCACAGCTTCACTGGGAATTCCAGCCCAGCCCCTCGCCACTCTCCCAGCCAGGAATTCCTGCCCAACATCCCACCTAACCCAGTGGGAAGCCATTCCCTGTGGCCTGTCCCTCCATCCTTTGTCCCCAGTCCCTCTCCAGCTCTCCTGGAGCCCCTTTAGGCCCTGGAATTTGCTCCGAGGTCTCCCTGGATCCTCCCCTTCTCCAGGTGAACATTCCCAGCTCTCTCAGCCTGGCTCTACAGGGCAGTGGCTCCAGCTCCTGGATCACGATCCACAATGGACTTCCCAGGGTGCAGAGACGGGAATGACGCAGAGCTACAGCCTCGGTTCCCAGTACCATCCTTTTCCCGGGAAAAGGCCGATTAAAGCTGTTTGTAATTCCGGAGCCATCCGTGCCGCTCCGCACGCGCTCCATCCCGTCAGTCCCGGCGTTAGGATAGCAGGGAGGTACCACATGCCCAGCAAACGTGACAGGGAGTAGAAACTTCCATATGTGCCTCCCAGCTCCGGGCCTGCAGGGAATGGCTGCTCCCGCAGCCCCCGGCGCTGCCAGGAGCCAGAGCAGGACTGGCTCCGGCTCCACATGGAGCTGCTCACAAGTTTTCCAAAGCTGGGCTGGGAATCAATCATTTTGCAAAGCTTGTCCAAGACTGGTCAGCACGGAACCATCTCCCCGGAGTGATTGATTCCAACTGGGAATACATGCTAACAAGGGAACAGGGAGGAGCCGGAGAAAACCAGTGCTTCCCGAGGGTTTGAAACGTGGGAGCAGGGCAGGAACACATTCCATAGCCCAGGTGATCCCACCTGGCCTGGGACGTTCCCAGGGATCTGGGGGCAGCCACAGCTTCTCCGGGAATTCCATCCTGGCCCCTCCCCACTCTCACAGCCAGGAATTCCTTCCTGAAAGGGCTTACAAATAAGGGACAATTTTTCCAAGGAAGCCAGTAGTTCCAAGCCACCAAGGCAGGGCTGGGAAACTACAGATGGAGGGTGAAATTCCGTCAGGAACTTCAGGAAGGACCCAAGCTCTGCATTTCTGGGAGTCCCTGAGATCCCTGTGTGGGAGTCCTGGGCTCTGCTCCTGCGCCCGAGGGGTCACATCCCACCCACATCCCACATCTCACACCCCCTGCCGGCTCCTCCCAATCCCACCACGGTGACAGGGAAAACCCCCGGAGAGAAGAACAACCAACCCAAAAAAACAGGAACCCTGAGCCCAAAAAAACAGGAACGCCAGGCCCAAATAAAGCAGGGAAGGGGAAGTGAGAGCGACACCGGAAGGAGCCACAGGGGCCTGGGGACAGCAGGGGGGGGCTTGGGGGCCTCCCTGGGACATTCCAGGCTCCAAAGGGGATCCTGGGGACCTCTGGGGTGGGATGGTCCCTCCGTGGGTGTCATGGAATCCTGGAATGGTTTGGGGTGGGAGGGGTCGGAAAGCTTCTCCAGTGCCACGTGTGCCGTGGGCAGGGACACCTTCCGTGGGTGCTCCCAACCCCATCCAACCTGGGCACGGAGATGCTCCGAGGGCTGGAGCCCCTCAGACATGGAGCCAGGCTGGGAGAGCTGGGGGTGTTCTCCTGGAGAAGGGGAGGATCCAGGGAGACCTCGGAGCAAATTCTAGGGCCTAAAGGGGCTCCAGGAGAGCTGGAGAGGGACTGGGGACAAAGGATGGAGGGACAGGCCACAGGGAATGGCTTCCCACTGGGTTAGATGGGATGTTGGGCAGGAATTCCTGGCTGGGAGAGTGGCAAGGGGCTGGGCTGGAATTCCCAGAGAAGCTGTGGCTGCCCCATCCCACAGTCACAGTAATGCCATCACATAATTCCTGTATGGACAAAGTAATCATGGAATGGAAGGGATTTTAAGGATCATCTCGTTCCACTGGGCAGGGACACCTTCCACTATCCCAGGTTGCTCCAAGCCCCATCCAACCTGCCCTTGGAACAGCCTTTGTGGCTCCCCAAATCCCATTATTTTATCCCTGCACGCAGCTTTGGGCTGGTTTTTACCTCAGAAGGGAAAATGAAGGAGAAGGATGATCCTGACAGGAATTTTGCCATCAAAACACGAGGAAAGCGAGTTATTGGAGTGAACAAACCCCAACCACATCATTCCAGCTTTTTCCCCAGGGAATTGAGGATGTGTGATCCCACCTAAGCAAGGCCCAGCACCATTGTAATCATGGAATTATTTAGCTTGGAAAACCCCTCTGTGATCAAGTCCAACCATCCACAGTCACCTGTGATCCACGTCCACACATCTGGGGAACAGTCCCAGGGATGGGGACTCCACCATTCCCTGGGCAGCCCCTTCCACGCCTTCCCTTCCCTTCCAACTCTCCCAGTGCCAGCCTGGCACTCAGGAATGTGGTGGGAATGGTCACACAACAGCCTGACACACCCAGGAATTCCCGAGGAATTCCTCAAATTGCCTCATCCTGAAAACACAAGGATAGACCCTTTCCCCACATTCCCAAGGAACACGGAAAGCGGGGATCAAGCCTAAAATATCCCCATTTTGGCACCTGCTCTGAGTTCTCCCGGGTGAATTTGAAGCCTATAAAGCCTGGAATATTAAGGAAGCCATTAAATCCCTCAGATACTCTTCTAAAGCTGCCACCCTTCGGAAAAGGGAAAGGAAGGAGCAGAGGGATTAAACCCCACCATTAACACTGTTCTTGGAATGAGGAGAGAAAGTGTCCTTAGAAAAACCCGACTGGCTGGGAACAAAGCCGGGAATTTGGCCACAGAGAGTGTTTTTAGGCCGGGAATTCCTCCGGAGACTTGAAAAGATGTGAATTCCGAGTGCAGGGAGGCAGAGGCACACACGCCATACCTTTGTGTTACACTGGAATTGTAGCATTCCCTGGAACTCCTCCCTCTTTCCCGAGCTCCCATGGGGCGGCTTTGCCGTTCGCCTGCTGGCCTTGACTCCCGGCCAAAAGCGATTCCCAAACAAAAAGGGACAGCAAATCGTATTTCCAACCTCGTGTGCACACGGCATTGCCCCAGATCCCAGGGAAAGCGGGATTTGGGGAGCAGCCACGAGTCAACACCAGCTCTTCCCACTGGTGGCATTCCCAAGGCTGGGATTTTGGACACAAGGAATGCCTCCCAGCAGCCCTGACTGGGGTGGGAGGAGGTCAAGCCAAGTCGAGCCTCCAGGAGCTGTATCCTGGCTGGAAAAGCTCAGGAAGGAGCTTTCCAGTGGGAATTTCCAAGCAGATTCGCACTTACCTGGTGGCAGCCCTGTAAGTTGGAATCTCGTCCGTATGATGAGTAGGAACCTCGTTCTGTTTTACCTGGGAAGAGAGGGAAAATCCAGGTAAATACACAGATAGCACAGGAACACACACAAAGCTTCTCCAAGTGCTTTAGGTGACGCTCATCCCATTTTCCCAATGCCGATTCCATGTGTATTTATATATATTCCATGGATAAACCAGGCACTGCTGCCACTGGAATGCACAGAAAGGGATTCACAGTTTTCCTGCTGGGATGGATGGGATGGGAATTAAACTTCCTGGTGATGGTGATGGGAATTAAGCTTCCTAATCCTGGCTGTGCTGCTCCTGGACCTGGGATTTGATGGGATTCCACGGGCTGGATGAAGGTGGGAGCCGATCTCCCACCCAGGCAGCAGACATTCCCACCTCCCAGCTCTCCCAGCTTCCAGGAGCTGCTGGGGATATGCTTCCCTACTCTTTCCCAGGAGAAAATTCTCTCATGATCCACCTGGGAAAGAGACACGGATTGGGCATTGGGAATTTGCCAGAAGGGCCAGGAGCCGAGTGGGGATCTCTGTGCCCGCTCCAAGCCCCTTTTTTCTTCCCTCTCCTTTTTCCCAGGAAGCTTTGAATGCTCCCATCCCAGAGCCTGACTCGCAGCCTCAGCCGTGCCGCTTTTCCAGAGGGCAGCAAGGGGGATTCTCTGGGATCAAAGGGGCGAAGGGAGGGAGAGAAGAGGAGGTTTGTGCCAAGCACCAAGTGGTGGCTAAGCAGCAGCGCCCCACGTGCTCCCAGACAAAGAGCAGGCAAGAGAGCTGATCCCAAACACATTGCCAGGGAAAGAGCACCCTTTGGGAGAGGAGAAGCCCAGCAGGGGAAGGGGGGAGGCACCGCTGACAAAACATGCAGGAGGCAGGAAAAATCCCCCCCGAAATTCCCTGTGTTCCGAGGCTGGGGCAGCAAAGCCCCGTGTGCAGCACCCGGCACGAAGGAGCGGATGCTCCCTGTGATTCCTGGTGACACTCTGTACCCAGGAGCCGGGTTTGCTGCCGGGCTCCGTATTCCCAATCCCAGCCACATTCCATAAAGAAGCCAAGGCGAGGCAGACTGTCAGACAAAGGCTGCTGGGGCTCACTGAAATCATTCCCGAAATCAGTGGCCACATCCCAACTCCAGGAGCCTTTAGTATCCATCCACCAGCTCTGAGGGCCCTTTGTGGACACAGTTTGGTTATTCCAAGTGGCTTGGAATCAAAATTCCTTCTCCCCATCCCAATTTAAGTCTCTGGAGTCTTTTGTTTCTTCCTCGGTTTTGTTGTTTTCCATATAAAATACCCGAGCATCTCCCAAGTATTGCTGTGATGGATGGGGGATTAGGCCTAACTTTGGGAAGGACTCGGAGCTGGGTATTCAAAGATCACGGATAACCCTCCGCTCGGGAATACCGGACCTAAGTCAGGATTGAAACCACAATGAAATCCAAACAGGGAATCCACGAGTTCAACACCAAGATGGGACAGTTCAATCCACGTCCACTTCCCATCGCCCCGAGAGGGCCGGGAAGTCTTTGGGAACAATGAGCGGCAGGGACTGGGGGGACAAAAAATTCCCAAAAGGAACCAAGGGCTGAGGGGAGCGAGCGGGAGCACCTGAGGAGCCCCTTTGCCATCGTCTCAGCCGCGGCTTAATTTGAGTTTGGGCAGAAATATTTACCCCGGCACCAAAATAAACCCCCCGCAAATTACAAGTTGTCAGGGCTCGGCCGCGCTGCGCCCGCGTGGGGGAGGAACAGGGACCGCCGGAGACGTGAATCATTCCCGGTAATTTGAGTGTTTCCATGACATCAATGGGCACCCGGCCAGGGCTCTGTCGAAGGCTCCGAGGTACCAAAGCGGCTCCGCAGCCAGCGGGAGATTGACTTGGCTTTTTTTTTTTTTAGGCTTGTGCTCCTCGGGAAAGATTTCATCTCCAGCGGCCGCTTCTCCCACCGAACCCGGCGCTCCGGAGCTCCGGAGCGAGTTTTGAGGCGGCCGCTGGGAGCTTCCCAAAAGCCACCTCCTCCACACCCCACACCCGGGCAGAACTCCGGGAACTGTTAAAAAGCCCGGCTGCAGATTCTGTGGGGATTCTGTGGGGATTTTGTGGAGATTCTGTGGGGATTCTGTGGAGATTTTGTGTGGATTCTGTGTGGAGGTTGTGTGGAGAGTTTGTGGAGAGTTTGAGGATTTTCCCCTCACCCGTAACCATCAAACCATTCCCGGTGGGCCGAGGGGGAACATCTTCCCCTATAAATTATCCATTCCCAATTACCTCCGCTCCTGTCGCTCCCGCGGCACATCCCAAAAGCCCTGTGACAACACCCGGCTCTTTAAACAATGACAGCTCGGGCGAGAAAAGCCGCTCCTCAATTTGCCCCCGTTTCCCGGGAATTCAGCGTTTTCCGAGGGTCGGGAAGGCGGAAGGTGCAGGTGCCCCGCCGGCTGCGGGAGGGTTCGGGGGAAAGCAAAGCGTTCAGCGCCGTGGCTTCCCGCCGCATCCACTGCGGAATTTTCGAGCCAAGCCTCCAGTACTAGAATGCGGCAGCCGCTGCGGATATTTTTTGGCACAAAGACAAGGGTGGCAGTGCCAAAGCCCCATGGCTAAAACTCCTCAAAAGAGGCAGGAGCGGAGCATTCTGCGCTCCCGCTTTTCCTGGCTGAGCGGCCACGGCCGCGTTTTCCCGGAGAAAAGGCCCCACTCGCCGGATTTGGGAAAAAAACCCCATGCCATGGGGGGAAAATCGCCTGGGTGGAAGGGGGAGAAGGGCCGGGGTGGATTTTTAGCTGTGCCAACGTGCTGAGAATTCCCGGCTCGGCGCTCCGGAGGATCTGGGGCTGGGGGAACAAAGCTCTGCTTGGAAGTTGGCCGGCACGGGGAGGAAGTTTGGGTGGGTTTGGGGAAGGCAGGGAAGCGCCGGAGCGTGGGGGGAATCTCGGGATGTTCAGTGAATGGCCACAATGCCAATCACGGCACAGACAAAGGGAGAACTCCGAGCCGCTCCCGCTTGCCTGGCACACTCGGAATTGCGACTCCCTGCTCCCTAAATACCTCCGGGAAAAAAGCTGCCTTCTCTTCCTGGAACCCCTTTCTCACGAAATTTTCCTTGTGTGCTTTTGTTACAAAAGCAGCCCGGTCCAAATCATTCCATAAATCCATAAAGAGCCACTCGAACCACGGTGGGCTTGGAAAAACTGATTAAATCCAGGAGGAAATAGAAGTAACTTCCAAAGGATAAATGCAAGTCATCCCAATCCCTGCCCTGGAGAAAGGGCACCTTGGCTGTTTGCTGGGAAGCAGGATGAGAGGGACGAGGCAACTCTTCCATAAGCAGAGAAAAGGAAGGGAAATTAATTCTCTCAAATATTTTAATTCAATATTTCCCTTGATTTCATATTGAAAATAATTTTTAAGGGAAGAATTCCACTGCAATATTTTAATTTGGGATTTGAGGCTTGGTCAGGCAGGAAAACCTGGCTGGGGACAACAAAAATAGGCCTTTTATCAGGCATTGGAATTTTAATGATTCCAAATAGATTTTGCTTAAATGTATTTGTTATTTTATCCCTGGATTTTCAGCATTTTGGATAGTTAAGGATCATTCCCTCCGATTTCCAACACTCAACCGGGAACGGAGCCCTATCGATTCCCTTCACCGGCAAATTAAACACAAATTAAAGACAAATTTAATGCCAAATTAAAGAGGAATTCCAAAATCAGACCAGGAGTTAAGCACCACGGAGCTGGGAAATATTTGGGATGAGCTCCTGAGCAAAGGGAGAACGGGATGAACTCCCCAGACCCCCGGGAATGGACACACAGGTGCTGCTGGCTGGAGCACAGGGAATTTGTGGGAAGCATCAAACAGCTGAATTCTACCTCAATCCCTGGCTTTGCATCCCAGATTTTCTGAAGCTGGGCTGCAGGAGATGCAGAGTGAACATCTCCGCATCCCAGATTTCCTGCCACCGGGATGGGCTCCGCTCACTGCCAGGTTATCCATCAAAAAAAGAGGAATTTGTTTTCCTGAGAGATTAAAACCCTGCCTCATTTCAGCAGAAAAATCAACTTGAAAATTGTAGGGAGTTAGGAATTACCCAAGGAAAACCTCCTTGAAATAAGTGGGAATTTTAGGCCATTTATCCAATACCTGTGAGCACCTCACCCATGGAGAAATATAGCTAGAGAAATATAAACTAGATATCAAATACCATTTTATATCAATATAATTTATATCTGTAAATACAATTTCTATATGTCCTGCCCTCTCTGTGGACACCTTCCCAAGGGCTTCCTATTAAAAATGGAATTATAAATGGAATCAGAATTCCAAATATCCCACCCATGTTCTCAGCAGAGGAGCCAGCGCAGAGTTTTCCTATTTTTCCACAACTTTGGAATATTCTGTTCTTTAAAAGAGAAAGGGGGAAAAAAATACTGGAAAAAAAAGGGGGGCAAAAACGGCGAAAAAGGGGGGGAAAGGGCGGAAAAAAAGGGGAAAAAAGAGGAAAAAGGAAAAAAAAGGGGAGGGGGGGGAAATAAAATCAATAGGAAACAGCTTCCCGTGAGTGGAATTTTTTTGGAGTCCTACTGGAAGCAGCAGCATTCCTGGCACCAGGACTGACAGCTGGCTGGGGCTCGGCCCCTCTGTGCTCCGCTCGCCGTTCCGAGCGGCTCCGGAGGCTCCCGGCGGATCCCGGGGCAGCTCCCGCGGGCTCGGGGCTGGCACAGGCACAGGGAGCCCGTGGCATCGTCCCCTCGGAGCAGCCGGGGGGCCACGTGTTGTTCCTGCTCTCCTGGGGTTTAGGGGCCGGTAAGCCTGGCTCGGCTAAGCCTGAGCCGGGTTATCCAGCCCCAGCAATAAATCCGGGAGAAATCTCATGGATTTGGGGCAAAGATTGAGACAATGGGCATGAAACAACAGGAACCCCATGGGGTCTGATCCACAGGATCCACACACCGGACACGAAGCTCAGGGAAGGCATCAATCCTGAGGATTTCAGTGGGAATTCAGCACAGCACGAGGGGAATGGGATGTTTTTACTGGGAATGAGGAATTTGGCCCTTTCCTGATGCCCAGGAAACACGGAGGCGTCTGGCAGAGCCATTCCGATGCCACAGCCAAAGGCAGGACAAAGGGACAAAATTCCAAGGAAATCAAATCCCGAAACCCATGGGACAATAAAGCTACAGTGTGAACCGAAAGCAGGGAATGCCGGGGTGGAAGGGGGGCTTCAACACCGACTCACTGCTTAAACAGGGAAAGTTAATTCTCCAACATCCCAAAATTCCTTCCTTGTACATACAACATCCATGGATCCCTGTCTATCCATAAATATGAGACCAACCAGCTTTGCCTGGCCCATGGAATTCAAGGACAGGGATGGGCCCGACCTCCACAACCCCTCCTGTGCTTGTTCCTCACTCCAGGAAAATTCCAGACTAAGATTTTTTAGCACTGCCCACAATTCCTGAAACAGGGAATCCAAAATTCCTGAAATAGGGAATCCAAACCAAAAGACCAAGGCAAATTGCTCCCTGGATTTCTTTAATTGATCCAATCCCGGTGCCGGTTATAGGGAAATCTGGGATTTCTCCGTGTGCTTTTCAAACTAAGTAAGTGGCAAAACTGGCCTTGGAATTGTAGAAATGATGATATAAACAGGGAATGTGGAGGAGCAGATTCTCCCAGATTTATATTAAACTGTCCTTTAGTCCCACAGTTCGACAACCAATCCATAATATTCCAGGGATTTCAGGGATTAATAAACTGCATATCAAATCCAGGCACTAATTGAGAGCGGAATAATGAACTTCCCTAATTAAATTAGGGATTTGCTGGAACAAACTGACGGTTTCTTCCCACTCTGATGGAAAAAGAGGGATATTTAAGGAGGTGGGGAAGCCCTAAAGATTCCTCGGAGCCACAGGGCCCGAGGCCACCCCAAGGGCCTCATGAATCTGAGATTCCACGATGGGAAGGAGAATTCTGGGAGACAATCCTTCATTTGGAGTCACTCCCTAAACACCTTTAGTCTCCTCTTCCTCCTTGGTGTGGAATTCCAGGCAGGAGGAGATCATGAGGATCATCTCGGCCTGAACACCTGGAAACAGGCGGAGGGAGGAGGAAAATTCCAGGAAAACATATTCATAGTGGTTTATCCTTCTTATTCCTGGGATATATCAGGGCAAATGGGCTGGGAGGGAGAGAGGTGTCAGGAAAGGGAATATAATAAAAATCCAAAGGGCTATTTAATAGTAAAGAATGAAAATTATAAAAAAGGAGCAAGGTTCCATAAAAATCCCAGACAAAAGCATATTGGAATGACATTCCAGCCCTGAAGGAACATTTAGGGATTGAGTGGATATGAGTTTATCCCAGCTGAGTCTCCAAGAGGAGACTGGGATACAGCACTAACCCTCCGCCTTAGCTCAGGAGATCGTTATCCCATAGCTGGAAAACTGAGATTCCACCAGGATCCTTTAAAACAAGGAAGATAAGGATCCAAAGGCATGGAATGGAGAGGGCAGGATAAACCCTCCTCCAGCTCCAGTCTGGGCTCCAAAGCTCGGCTCTGTAAGCCAGGCCTGCCTGGAAGGGTTGATTCCCAAGCCAACCCCACTGGATGTGACCATGGATACAGACCTCCTGGAACAGATTTGGGATCAACACCTTCTCATGACAACCAGGGAAATTCTTTCCCAAAGGGACCAGAGAGGTGCAACCTCAAGATTTTGGTGTATTTAGGATGGTACAGAAGGGCCAGGGAGCTTTTCCAAGGGAAGATTCCATGCCCATGGCAGGAGCTTGGAATGAGAGGGTTCCTTCCAACCCAAACCATTCCAGGATTCCATGATCCCAGGGACCTCAGCACCCACAGCAAAATCCTCACAGCAGAGAAGGAAAGAGACATTCCTATAAAAATGGAAATTATGCTCATGTGGAGATTAAAGCCTCAGTTTGTCATTCCCACACAAATCCTATTTATTTCTAATAGTTTTCAATCTATAAAAGTCAAGTTTCAAAAACATGGGATTGGTTTTTGTTATCATTTTGCCTTTAAAACCCAACATCTGGGATCATATGGATCAGCTCAAGGGACAGCACAAACCCCAAGCTTCCCAGGGGCTGGGAAAGCAGCTGGAATGGTGGGATAAACCCCAAAGAACAGGCTGAGATTCCCAAGAGTGCCCGGTCAGGAATGCCAGTGGAGGGCACGCACCCCCTCACCAGGCCCGCACATGTGGGAACGGACAGAGAATTCCCAGAGAATTTGGGAATGATCTGGGCTGAGACTCCATAGAAACTGCTCATAGAGAAGGATCCGGGGAGACCTTGGAGCAAATTCCAGGGCCTACAGGGGCTCCAGGAGAGCTGGAGACGACTTGGGATAAGGGATGGAGGGGCAGGACACAGGGAATGGCTTCCCACTGGTTTAGATGGGATATTGAGAGGGAATTCCTGGCTTGGAGGGTGAGGAGGGGCTGGGATGGAATTCCCAGAGAAGCTGTGGCTGCCCCTGGATCCCTGGAAGTGTCCAAGGTCAGGTTGGAATAACCTGGGATAGTGAGAGGTGTCCCTGCCCATGGAATGAGATGACCCTTAAAATCCCTTCTATCTCAAAGCATTCCATGGTTCTCTGAAGCACCAAGGAGACTCATCCACTGCCTCTTCCAACCCCGGAACTCCTGTGAGTGATTCCCTATCCACGGAATCGCTCCCACACCCACAGCCCTTTACCCCACAGAGCTCCTTATCCCACAATATCCCTGTCATTTAGGTTGCAGTATCCCTGGAAGCTGCCCTCGATTCCCAAGGTCTCCTTGGAGGCAGCTCCATTCCGTGGAGGTCACGGGGAGCCTCCTGGTGCCGGAGCGGGAATGCCGAGGCTTCCCTGTTCCCGAGCCCTCTCCCCCGCCCCAGTGGCACAGTCTGTCAGGCCCGGACGGACGGAGCGGCCGTGACATCCCGCCCGGCAGGGCAGCGGCCGGCAGAGTGCCGGGAACGTTCCTGCCATATAGGTCACCCTCTCCGGGGGAAGGAGCGCGCGGCTCCGCTCGGCGGCTCCGGCCCAATCCCTCATCCCGCGGCCCCGGAGCTCCAGGGGAAATGCAAGAGAGGAGCCGAGTGCTCCGAGCGAAAATCTGCTTCCAGGACAATCCATTATATCTGACAAGTTAAATGTTCCATGGGAGACCATATGGCACCGGAGCGGGGCCGACGCCGGAGCCGGGAAACTCGGCAAATGCATCACAATTAAGGAGTCGCACTCACGACTTTCCCTGGATGGACTCGCATTCCATTCGGGAGACTGGGGAGGCCTTCCCGTGTTTTCCAAGTGCTTTCGGGCCCCCACAAGAATTTTGTCCCCAGATTCCGGGGTTTAGGTGCACCAAATTCCCATGCCAGGAATGGCTCTGCCTGGGAATTGGCTAACTCCGGGACATTCCCGTTATTAACAGCCACAAGCCCAAGGATAACAAGGATAACAAACGTCTCCGAGCACCCCGGTCCATAGAAGGTGTTCCTTCCATGGCAGGGCTGGAGTGGGAGGAGCTTCAAGGCCCTTCCAACCCGACCCATTCCAGGATTCCATTCCTAAAGGCCAAGGAAAAAATAAAGCCAGCAAAACAGAAGGAAACAGCCCCAAACTCCTGTTCCGTGGGGATGAGGCGCCACCAGGAATGTCGTCCCAGGGACGCCAGTTTCCACAGGGGGATTGATTATCAAATCCTGAACAATCAAATATGCAAATGAGCCCTTTCTAGTCACCGCCTGTCTCCCAAAGAGCCCAAATCCCAGGTATTGATGAGGTTTCCCAACTCCTGCTCGGCATGGCCTGGGAATACTGGCTGACCCTCCCCTATGGAGATGGATCCCGGATCACACAAATAACAAAGGTATCAATTAGCAGGGGGGAATATGCAAATGAGCTGCCTGTAATGAAGTCCTGAAATCATTTGGTGCTGAAAACAGGAGCTAGGGTTTCCAGAATTCCCTGCGGGGAATCTGTTCCGTGAGAGGATGGAAGGACTTCCAGAAGCTGCTTCAGGATTGATTTTCCCACTGTTTTTAAGGCTTACATTCCCAAAGTTCTTGCATTGCACCTGGATTTTGCCAGGATTCCCTTCCAGGGCCAACACTGGGAGGAGCAGGAAGGTTCTGGGGAATATTGGGAATTGCTTCCTGGAGAACCTTGGTTGTACTGCCTCACAGGATTCCCAGGAAAGCCCATTCCCAGCTGATGTGGAAATTCAAGTTATAATCAGAATTTATGTCAGGAGATTGGGATTTTAAAAATCATTAATAGGAATAACAGTCACTTTAATGAATAATTATTGAATATTGATTAAAAGTTTATTAAACAATTACTCTCATTCCTTAAGGAATTTTTCCAATAGGAATTTGGGTAGATGGGAGAATTTAATATTCCAGAATAATGGATTTATTTGTTGGTTGCTATTCCTTACAAGAAAAGAAGAAGCAAAATATTTTGGGGACAACACTGTTGGATTTGATCTGGGATCGGGGACGCCCTTGGCTCTCCCATGGGAAAACCTCCTGGATGCAGAGGCAGGAATGGAGCGACCCCACCTTCCTTTGGAATGTTGAAAATTTCAGATGGCTTTATTTTGGGTTGCAATTCCACTGGTTTTCCCCCCAAAAAATTCCAGGGAATCCTCCCAGGACGCAGCTTTTAAACCATTTCTTGTTTAATTGGGCACATCCCAATTATTTGGCTCCTGCAAACATTCCTGGCATCCCTGAGCCACTGGGAAGAAAAATGGTTGGAATGGCTGTTTCCTTTAATAGGGAATTTTTAGGGGTTTGTGGAATATCCTAATTCTTACAGCATCATGGAATAAACTCACTGCACCAGGATATTTCACTGGTTATCCATAGCCATGGATTCCATGGAGCAGAAATGGGAGCGGGAAAGAGGAATCCAGCTGAACTCACCCTTGGAATAAAGCTTGGAGATGCCACTATCAATCCTGATCGCTGCTGAATTCCTGATTAAATGGAAAACCCAAGGAGCTGCTAAATCCAGGGCTGAACTTCCACATTTTATTAGAAAATTGGGAATTGTGGCCGGGGTTTATTTCCCAAATTCCCTGTTTTCTGAGCCATTAAGGAGATAAAAACTTTAGGGAAGGATTTATTTTCCTTCATCCATGATTTTAATAAAAGATGTTGAAAAAGAAGGGAAAACAAATTAAAAAGGGAAAAATTGGAATTATTCTTTGTTTTCTTATTAAGGAGACAGTCCAGGGGATTTATCCTTTACCAGGGTTTGGAAAAACCTGGGATAATTCCCTCTTCTTCCCTGCTAAAGCACTGGATCCCATGGGAATCCCACAGCCTGCCGGGATGGGGCTGGGAATGGGCTTCACTCCCCCAAGTATTATCAAAATTACCCAATTATTTCACTTCATTTATATTTATTCTATTCCTTTAATCCATTATATTCCCTTTTCCCCTTGGAAACCACCCCTAAATTCTGCCACCTCTCTCTCAGGCCTCATCCCATTCCAGACCCCATTGCTACCCATTCCCTATAAATTAAATCAAATTAAATAATCATATTTTTGGTTCAGCTCTTCCCAAGGAAAACCACCAATAATACATTAATTTTTAAGGATATATTTCGTAAGGAGCTTGTGGGATATTTATTGAGGTTGGATATTGTATTCCCAGGTTTTTTGGAGCTTTTAAATCCAAATATTCCTCACCTTACTCCTGCTCAAAGGGACTATTTCCATCTATCCAGCCCCTCACAAGGCAAACCCAAATTCCTGGTAGAAAACAAGGATCAATTGGATTTTATAGGAAATGTGTCTTAGCAGAATCATTCCCAGTTTCCAATGGCAAAGGAACAACCTCTGCAAATATATTCTTTATAAAATAAGGATTTGGGGGGAAATTTCTTGGTTGATTCTGATTTTTTACCCAAATCTGGAATTTTTAAAATGAAACCATTTTGTGTGGAGACAATTAAATGTGGATTTGACTTATTTTATCCCTCCTCATTCCCAGGGTTTTTTAATCCCAGATTTTTCCTAATCCCAGATTTTTATTCCTGAGCCCAAAACATGAATTTTGGGGAAAAAAGGACCCAATCCCAGTTTTATTGTATGGAAGGGAATGAAAAAGCGCCGAGAAATGCCGGGATGAACGGCTCCATTCCGATTGTTTACAGGTGCCACTGCACCATCTGCCTGGGCATTCTGCCCATCCAAAGGGAAATTATCCCAGAAAAATAAACCCGGATCATTTAAACCTCCCGAATTCTTTGATATTCAAATATAAATCAAGTTCTAAAGTTTGAGATTAAAAAGTGCTTAAAAATGGAATTGTTTGGGCAGAATTGATGTTCGAATCGATGGGAAAGAGCTCTTCCTGGAACTGGGAATGGTGGAATTGCTCTGGATCAGGCGGCTCATCCCTGTGAGCAGCGTCACCTTTTTCCTCCTCATGCTTCCCATTCTCACACAGATACTGGTTTGGGAGGGAATAATAAATACAAACAATCCCAACACCGGGAATTGCAATTCCCTGTTGCTTTCTTTTCCTTTGGAATTGTGTTGGCACCAGAGGACCTTGGGGAGCCCACGGCATTTTCCTGACACAGCCCCACCAAGAGCAGGACGGGGCAAAAGGTGGAATTCTTGGAGTCCCTGTAAGGAACCAAAGGGCAGAGGAAGGGCTGGGAATGCCAGAAATAAGGAGCAGGAGCAGCTGGGGCCGAACCCTGTCCCAGGGAACAGGAGCATGGATGGATCCTGAACCAAGGAACAGCAGGATCACGGCCGGATCCTGTCCCAGATGCCATCCCAAGGAACAGCAGGATCACGGCCAGATCCTGCTCCCCACACCGAGCCACCACCCCAGCGATGCCGACGGATCTGTCCAGGCATGAGGAACCCTTGGATGCACCCGGGAATGAACTGGATAAGGCCAGGAGAGAACACACCGGCAGCACCTCGTTCCCTCCCAGTTCACTCGCACACAGGGAGAACCAAAGGGAAAATAAAGGGGAGGAAAAGTTTTCCTGCAATTCCCGTATTCCTGCCGGGGTTGTTTTTCTTCCCTGTTTTTTTGGGAGGGGGCCAGGGCTGGAAGGAGTTAACGGCTCCCTCCCCTTCATTTGCATCTGGTGCTTTTAGTGTGTGTGTGTGTGTTGTGTTTTTTTCCCTTCCCTGAAAAAGTTGGCAGAGCCGCCGATTTTCCATAATGCAAGCATTTGGGAATTGTGAGCGGAATGAAACCGATCCAATCTCCTGACTGCGACATGAATTTTCATTAATTACAACCTTGTCAGCAAAAGCATTATCAAAGCTGAATATGAAAATGCTAATGAGCGCTCATTTGCATATTTTTCTTTGTTGGAATGTCATTAATTATTACATTTTATGATGATGAATGCAGCTGTCGAAGCTCTCCGATGCATAATTAGCCATCAGAATGCCAGGAGCCGATCAGCACTTTTGGGGCAAAAGCAGAAAAAATAGGCAAAAAGGCGACAACCCCCCGACTGTCCCCGCAAACGCCGAGGCGAGCCCCCCGAAGGGCGTCCTTCCCCGGCGCGGGAGCGGCGGCGGTGGGATGGCTTTCTCCCGCTTTTACGCGGAATTATTTGGGATTTTTTTTTTTGTCGTCGTCGCAAGCGGAGCTCTTAATAAAAAAAAAAATCGTTATTCCAGCTTAATTAATGCCACGCTTAATTATACCGCCATGATGTCAGCGGTTTTAATTAAGCGCTGGCGCGGGGACAGAGAGCTCCCCGCCGCAGTAAGAGTCGCGGGGCCGGGCCGGCAGCGCGGGGCGCGGGGCCGGGGCGGGCGCGGGCCGGGCGCGGAGCGGAGCGGCGGCGCGGGGAGGGAGGGAGAGCGGAGCGGAGCGGAGCAGATGGGCCCCTTCCACATGAGCGGCGCGATCAATCACAGCTGAAGGGCCCAGGTGCGGCGCAGCCGCGCGGCGACGCCCCATTTCACAGTCTGTCACACTCCACACGGCCCGCAGCGCCCGCCCCCGGCCCGCCGCGACCCGCGACCCGCGACCCGCGACCCGCGACCCGCGACCCGCGACCCGCGACCCGCGACCCGCGACCCGCGACCCGCGACCCGCGACCCGCGACCCGCGACCCGCGACCCGCGACCCGCGGCCGGCCCGGGCAGCGGCGGGGCACGGCACTCCGCGCGGAATCCCTCGGGGGGCGTGGGACGGTCGGGTCGGGAGGGAGGCC